>NC_079874.1:20592117-20907609 GCF_023065955.2 Ursus arctos
ACACACACACACTGTCACACTCACAACACAGCACTCACACTGTTCCTTGCAGAGCCATCACCACTTGGAACTGAACTGACATACCCAAAAACATTGTCCCGAGACACACATACACAAGAAACACACAGAAACACCCATCGACTTTTTCTTACAGGCATACAAAATGGTTTCCCACACACACACACACACACACACACACACTATCACACTCACAACACAGCACTCACACTGGGTCTCCCGCAGAACCCTCAACACTTGAAACTGCCCTAACGTACTCTCAAACGTGGCCCGACACACACATATACAAGTAACACACAAACACCCATCGACTTTTTCTTACAGTCATACACAATGGTTTCCCTGAAACACACACACAGACACACACACACAAACTGTCACACTCACAACACAGCACTCACATTGGGTCTCCGGCATAACCATCAACACTTCGAACTGCCCTAACATACTCAACAACGTGGTCCCGACACACACATACGCAAGAAACACAACCAAACACCCATCGACTTTTTCGTAAAGGCATACACAGTGGGGTTTCGAAACACACACAGACACACACACACACACTGTCACACTCACAACACAGCACTCACACTGGGTCGCCAGCAGAGCCATCGACACTTGGAACTGACCTAACATATTCACAAACGTGGTCCCGAAACACACATACAGAAGAAACACACACAAACACCCATCGACTTTTTCTTACAGGCATACAAATGGTTTCCCGCAAACACACACACACACACACACACACACAATGTCACCCTCACAACACAGCACTCACACTGGATCTCCAGCAGAGCCATGAACACTTGGAACTGCACTGACACGCTCACATACGTGCTCCCGAAACACAGATACACAAGAAACACACACAAACACCCATCGACATTTCCTTACAGGCTGACACAGTGGGGTTCCCCCAAACACACACACACACACTGTCACACTCACAACACAGCACTCACACTGTTCCTTGCAGAGCCATCACCACTTGGAACTGCCCTGACATACCCAAAAACGTTGTCCCGAGACACAGATACACAAGAAACACACAGAAACACCCATCGACTTTTTCTTACAGGCATACAAATGGTTTCCCGCAAACACACACACACACACACACACACATACACTATCACACTCACAACACAGCACTCACACTGGGTCTCCCGCAGAACCCTCAACACTTGAAACTGCCCTAACATACTCTCAAAAGTGGCCCGACACACACATATACAAGTAACACACAAACACCCATCGACTTTTTCTTACAGTCATACACAATGGTTTCCCTGAAACACACACACAGACACACACACACAAACTGTCACACTCACAACACAGCACTCACATTGGGTCTCCGGCATAACCATCAACACTTCGAACTGCCCTAACATACTCAACAACGTGGTCCCGACACACACATGCGCAAGAAACACAACCAAACACCCATCGACTTTTTCGTAAAGGCATACACAGTGGGGTTCGAAACACACACACAGACACACACACACACACTGTCACACTCACAACACAGCACTCACACTGGGTCTCCAGCAGAGCCATCGACACTTGGAACTGACCTAACATATTCACAAACGTGGTCCCGAAACACACATACAGAAGAAACACACACAAACACCCATCGACTTTTTCTTACAGGCATACAAATGGTTTCCCGCAAACACACACACACACACACACACACACAATGTCACCCTCACAACACAGCACTCACACTGGATCTCCAGCAGAGCCATGAACACTTGGAACTGCACTGACACGCTCACATACGTGCTCCCGAAACACAGATACACAAGAAACACACACAAACACCCATCGACATTTCCTTACAGGCAGACACAGTGGGGTTTCCCCAAACACACACACACACACTGTCACACTCACAACACAGCACTCACACTGTTCCTTGCAGAGCCATCACCACTTGGAACTGAACTGACATACCCAAAAACATTGTCCCGAGACACACATACACAAGAAACACACAGAAACACCCATCGACTTTTTCTTACAGGCATACAAAATGGTTTCCCGCACACACACACACACACACACACACACACTATCACACTCACAACACAGCACTCACACTGGGTTTCCCGCAGAACCCTCAACACTTGAAACTGCCCTAACGTACTCTCAAACGTGGCCCGACACACACATATACAAGTAACACACAAACACCCATCGACTTTTTCTTACAGTCATACACAATGGTTTCCCTGAAACACACACACAGACACACACACACAAACTGTCACACTCACAACACAGCACTCACATTGGGTCTCCGGCATAACCATCAACACTTCGAACTGCCCTAACATACTCAAAAACGTGGTCCCGACACACACATACGCAGGAAACACAACCAAACACCCATCGACTTTTTCGTAAAGGCATACACAGTGGGGTTCGAAACACACACACAGACACACACACACACACTGTCACACTCACAACACAGCACTCACACTGGGTCGCCAGCAGAGCCATCGACACTTGGAACTGACCTAACATATTCACAAACGTGGTCCCGAAACACACATACAGAAGAAACACACACAAACACCCATCGACTTTTTCTTACAGGCATACAAATGGTTTCCCGCAACACACACACACACACACACACACAATGTCACCCTCACAACACAGCACTCACACTGGATCTCCAGCAGAGCCATGAACACTTGGAACTGCCCTGACACGCTCACATACGTGCTCCCGAAACACAGATACACAAGAAACACACACAAACACCCATCGACATTTCCTTACAGGCAGACACAGTGGGGTTCCCCCAAACACACACACACACACTGTCACACTCACAACACAGCACTCACACTGTTCCTTGCAGAGCCATCACCACTTGGAACTGCCCTGACATACCCAAAAACGTTGTCCCGAGACACACATACACAAGAAACACACAGAAACACCCATCGACTTTTTCTTACAGGCATACAAATGGTTTCCCGCAAACACACACACACACACAAACACACATACACTATCACACTCACAACACAGCACTCACACTGGGTCTCCCGCAGAACCCTCAACACTTGAAACTGCCCTAACATACTCTCAAACGTGGCCCGACACACACATATACAAGTAACACACAAACACCCATCGACTTTTTCTTACAGTCATACACAATGGTTTCCCTGAAACACACACACAGACACACACACACAAACTGTCACACTCACAACACAGCACTCACATTGGGTCTCCGGCATAACCATCAACACTTCGAACTGCCCTAACATACTCAAAAACGTGGTCCCGACACACACATACGCAAGAAACACAACCAAACACCCATCGACTTTTTCGTAAAGGCATACACAGTGGGGTTCGAAACACACACACAGACACACACACACACACTGTCAAACTCACAACACAGCACTCACACTGGGTCGCCAGCAGAGCCATCGACACTTGGAACTGACCTAACATATTCACAAACGTGGTCCCGAAACACACATACAGAAGAAACACACACAAACACCCATCGACTTTTTCTTACAGGCATACAAATGGTTTCCCGCAAACACACACACACACACACACACACACAATGTCACCCTCACAACACAGCACTCACACTGGATCTCCAGCAGAGCCATGAACACTTGGAACTGCCCTGACACGCTCACATACGTGCTCCCGAAACACAGATACACAAGAAACACACACAAACACCCATCGACATTTCCTTACAGGCAGACACAGTGGGGTTCCCCCAAACACACACACACACACTGTCACACTCACAACACAGCACTCACACTGTTCCTTGCAGAGCCATCACCACTTGGAACTGCCCTGACATACCCAAAAACGTTGTCCCGAGACACAGATACACAAGAAACACACAGAAACACCCATCGACTTTTTCTTACAGGCATACAAAATGGTTTCCCGCAAACACACACACACACACACACATACACTATCACACTCACAACACAGCACTCACACTGGGTCTCCCGTAGAACCCTCAACACTTGAAACTGCCCTAACATACTCTCAAACGTGGCCCGACACACACATATACAAGTAACACACAAACACCCATCGACTTTTTCTTACAGTCATACACAATGGTTTCCCTGAAACACACACACAGACACACACACACAAACTGTCACACTCACAACACAGCACTCACATTGGGTCTCCGGCATAACCATCAACACTTCGAACTGCCCTAACATACTCAAAAACGTGGTCCCGACACACACATACGCAAGAAACACAACCAAACACCCATCGACTTTTTCGTAAAGGCATACACAGTGGGGTTCGAAACACACACACAGACACACACACACACACTGTCACACTCACAACACAGCACTCACACTGGGTCTCTAGCAGAGCCATCGACACTTGGAACTGACCTAACATATTCACAAACGTGGTCCCGAAACACACATACAGAAGAAACACACACAAACACCCATCGACTTTTTCTTACAGGCATACAAATGGTTTCCCGCAAACACACACACACACACACACACACACAATGTCACCCTCACAACACAGCACTCACACTGGATCTCCAGCAGAGCCATGAACACTTGGAACTGCACTGACACGCTCACATACGTGCTCCCGAAACACAGATACACAAGAAACACACACAAACACCCATCGACATTTCCTTACAGGCAGACACAGTGGGGTTTCCCCAAACACACACACACACACTGTCACACTCACAACACAGCACTCACACTGTTCCTTGCAGAGCCATCACCACTTGGAACTGAACTGACATACCCAAAAACATTGTCCCGAGACACACATACACAAGAAACACACAGAAACACCCATCGACTTTTTCTTACAGGCATACAAAATGGTTTCCCACACACACACACACACACACACACACACTATCACACTCACAACACAGCACTCACACTGGGTCTCCCGCAGAACCCTCAACACTTGAAACTGCCCTAACGTACTCTCAAACGTGGCCCGACACACACATATACAAGTAACACACAAACACCCATCGACTTTTTCTTACAGTCATACACAATGGTTTCCCTGAAACACACACACAGACACACACACACAAACTGTCACACTCACAACACAGCACTCACATTGGGTCTCCGGCATAACCATCAACACTTCGAACTGCCCTAACATACTCAAAAACGTGGTCCCGACACACACATACGCAAGAAACACAACCAAACACCCATCGACTTTTTCGTAAAGGCATACACAGTGGGGTTTCGAAACACACACAGACACACACACACACACTGTCACACTCACAACACAGCACTCACACTGGGTCGCCAGCAGAGCCATCGACACTTGGAACTGACCTAACATATTCACAAACGTGGTCCCGAAACACACATACAGAAGAAACACACACAAACACCCATCGACTTTTTCTTACAGGCATACAAATGGTTTCCCGCAAACACACACACACACACACACACACAATGTCACCCTCACAACACAGCACTCACACTGGATCTCCAGCAGAGCCATGAACACTTGGAACTGCACTGACACGCTCACATACGTGCTCCCGAAACACAGATACACAAGAAACACACACAAACACCCATCGACATTTCCTTACAGGCAGACACAGTGGGGTTCCCCCAAACACACACACACACACTGTCACACTCACAACACAGCACTCACACTGTTCCTTGCAGAGCCATCACCACTTGGAACTGCCCTGACATACCCAAAAACGTTGTCCCGAGACACAGATACACAAGAAACACACAGAAACACCCATCGACTTTTTCTTACAGGCATACAAATGGTTTCCCGCAAACACACACACACACACACACACACACATACACTATCACACTCACAACACAGCACTCACACTGGGTCTCCCGCAGAACCCTCAACACTTGAAACTGCCCTAACATACTCTCAAACGTGGCCCGACACACACATATACAAGTAACACACAAACACCCATCGACTTTTTCTTACAGTCATACACAATGGTTTCCCTGAAACACACACACAGACACACACACACAAACTGTCACACTCACAACACAGCACTCACATTGGGTCTCCGGCATAACCATCAACACTTCGAACTGCCCTAACATACTCAACAACGTGGTCCCGACACACACATACGCAAGAAACACAACCAAACACCCATCGACTTTTTCGTAAAGGCATACACAGTGGGGTTCGAAACACACACACAGACACACACACACACACTGTCACACTCACAACACAGCACTCACACTGGGTCTCCAGCAGAGCCATCGACACTTGGAACTGACCTAACATATTCACAAACGTGGTCCCGAAACACACATACAGAAGAAACACACACAAACACCCATCGACTTTTTCTTACAGGCATACAAATGGTTTCCCGCAAACACACACACACACACACACACACAATGTCACCCTCACAACACAGCACTCACACTGGATCTCCAGCAGAGCCATGAACACTTGGAACTGCACTGACACGCTCACATACGTGCTCCCGAAACACAGATACACAAGAAACACACACAAACACCCATCGACATTTCCTTACAGGCAGACACAGTGGGGTTTCCCCAAACACACACACACACACTGTCACACTCACAACACAGCACTCACACTGTTCCTTGCAGAGCCATCACCACTTGGAACTGAACTGACATACCCAAAAACATTGTCCCGAGACACACATACACAAGAAACACACAGAAACACCCATCGACTTTTTCTTACAGGCATACAAAATGGTTTCCCGCACACACACACACACACACACACACACACTATCACACTCACAACACAGCACTCACACTGGGTCTCCCGCAGAACCCTCAACACTTGAAACTGCCCTAACGTACTCTCAAACGTGGCCCGACACACACATATACAAGTAACACACAAACACCCATCGACTTTTTCTTACAGTCATACACAATGGTTTCCCTGAAACACACACACAGACACACACACACAAACTGTCACACTCACAACACAGCACTCACATTGGGTCTCCGGCATAACCATCAACACTTCGAACTGCCCTAACATACTCAAAAACGTGGTCCCGACACACACATACGCAGGAAACACAACCAAACACCCATCGACTTTTTCGTAAAGGCATACACAGTGGGGTTCGAAACACACACACAGACACACACACACACACTGTCACACTCACAACACAGCACTCACACTGGGTCGCCAGCAGAGCCATCGACACTTGGAACTGACCTAACATATTCACAAACGTGGTCCCGAAACACACATACAGAAGAAACACACACAAACACCCATCGACTTTTTCTTACAGGCATACAAATGGTTTCCCGCAACACACACACACACACACACACACAATGTCACCCTCACAACACAGCACTCACACTGGATCTCCAGCAGAGCCATGAACACTTGGAACTGCCCTGACACGCTCACATACGTGCTCCCGAAACACAGATACACAAGAAACACACACAAACACCCATCGACATTTCCTTACAGGCAGACACAGTGGGGTTCCCCCAAACACACACACACACACTGTCACACTCACAACACAGCACTCACACTGTTCCTTGCAGAGCCATCACCACTTGGAACTGCCCTGACATACCCAAAAACGTTGTCCCGAGACACACATACACAAGAAACACACAGAAACACCCATCGACTTTTTCTTACAGGCATAGAAAATGGTTTCCCGCAAACACACACACACACACACACATACACTATCACACTCACAACACAGCACTCACACTGGGTCTCCCGCAGAACCCTCAACACTTGAAACTGCCCTAACATACTCTCAAACGTGGCCCGACACACACATATACAAGTAACACACAAACACCCATCGACTTTTTCTTACAGTCATACACAATGGTTTCCCTGAAACACACACACAGACACACACACACAAACTGTCACACTCACAACACAGCACTCACATTGGGTCTCCGGCATAACCATCAACACTTCGAACTGCCCTAACATACTCAAAAACGTGGTCCCGACACACACATACGCAAGAAACACAACCAAACACCCATCGACTTTTTCGTAAAGGCATACACAGTGGGGTTCGAAACACACACAGAGACACACACACACACACTGTCACACTCACAACACAGCACTCACACTGGGTGTCCAGCAGAGCCATCAACACTTGGAACTGACCTAACATATTCACAAACGTGGTCCCGAAACACACATACAGAAGAAACACACACAAACACCCATCGACTTTTTCTTACAGGCATACAAATGGTTTCCCGCAAACACACACACACACACACACACACAATGTCACCCTCACAACACAGCACTCACACTGGATCTCCAGCAGAGCCATGAACACTTGGAACTGCACTGACACGCTCACATACGTGCTCCCGAAACACAGATACACAAGAAACACACACAAACACCCATCGACATTTCCTTACAGGCAGACACAGTGGGGTTTCCCCAAACACACACACACACACTGTCACACTCACAACACAGCACTCACACTGTTCCTTGCAGAGCCATCACCACTTGGAACTGAACTGACATACCCAAAAACATTGTCCCGAGACACACATACACAAGAAACACACAGAAACACCCATCGACTTTTTCTTACAGGCATACAAAATGGTTTCCCGCAAACACACACACACACACACACACACACTATCACACTCACAACACAGCACTCACACTGGGTCTCCCGCAGAACCCTCAACACTTGAAACTGCCCTAACATACTCTCAAACGTGGCCCGACACGCACATATACAAGTAACACACAAACACCCATCGACTTTTTCTTACAGTCATACACAATGGTTTCCCTGAAACACACACACAGACACACACACACAAACTGTCACACTCACAACACAGCACTCACATTGGGTCTCCGGCATAACCATCCACACTTCGAACTGCCCTAACATACTCAAAAACGTGGTCCCGACACACACATACGCAAGAAACACAACCAAACACCCATCGACTTTTTCGTAAAGGCATACACAGTGGGGTTTCGAAACACACACAGACACACACACACACACTGTCACACTCACAACACAGCACTCACACTGGGTCGCCAGCAGAGCCATCGACACTTGGAACTGACCTAACATATTCACAAACGTGGTCCCGAAACACACATACAGAAGAAACACACACAAACACCCATCGACTTTTTCTTACAGGCATACAAATGGTTTCCCGCAAACACACACACACACACACACACACACACACAATGTCACCCTCACAACACAGCACTCACACTGGATCTCCAGCAGAGCCATGAACACTTGGAACTGCCCTGACACGCTCACATACGTGCTCCCGAAACACAGATACACAAGAAACACACACAAACACCCATCGACATTTCCTTACAGGCAGACACAGTGGGGTTCCCCCAAACACACACACACACACTGTCACACTCACAACACAGCACTCACACTGTTCCTTGCAGAGCCATCACCACTTGGAACTGCCCTGACATACCCAAAAACGTTGTCCCGAGACACAGATACACAAGAAACACACAGAAACACCCATCGACTTTTTCTTACAGGCATACAAATGGTTTCCCGCAAACACACACAAACACACACACACACATACACTATCACACTCACAACACAGCACTCACACTGGGTCTCCCGCAGAACCCTCAACACTTGAAACTGCCCTAACATACTCTCAAACGTGGCCCGACACACACATATACAAGTAACACACAAACACCCATCGACTTTTTCTTACAGTCATACACAATGGTTTCCCTGAAACACACACACAGACACACACACACAAACTGTCACACTCACAACACAGCACTCACATTGGGTCTCCGGCATAACCATCAACACTTCGAACTGCCCTAACATACTCAAAAACGTGGTCCCGACACACACATACGCAAGAAACACAACCAAACACCCATCGACTTTTTCGTAAAGGCATACACAGTGGGGTTCGAAACACACACACAGACACACACACACACACTGTCACACTCACAACACAGCACTCAAACTGGGTGTCCAGCAGAGCCATCGACACTTGGAACTGACCTAACATATTCACAAACGTGGTCCCGAAACACACATACAGAAGAAACACACACAAACACCCATCGACTTTTTCTTACAGGCATACAAATGGTTTCCCGCAAACACACACACACACACACACACACACAATGTCACCCTCACAACACAGCACTCACACTGGATCTCCAGCAGAGCCATGAACACTTGGAACTGCACTGACACGCTCACATACGTGCTCCCGAAACACAGATACACAAGAAACACACACAAACACCCATCGACATTTCCTTACAGGCAGACACAGTGGGGTTTCCCCAAACACACACACACACACTGTCACACTCACAACACAGCACTCACACTGTTCCTTGCAGAGCCATCACCACTTGGAACTGAACTGACATACCCAAAAACATTGTCCCGAGACACACATACACAAGAAACACACAGAAACACCCATCGACTTTTTCTTACAGGCATACAAAATGGTTTCCCGCACACACACACACACACACACACTATCACACTCACAACACAGCACTCACACTGGGTCTCCCGCAGAACCCTCAACACTTGAAACTGCCCTAACGTACTCTCAAACGTGGCCCGACACACACATATACAAGTAACACACAAACACCCATCGACTTTTTCTTACAGTCATACACAATGGTTTCCCTGAAACACACACACAGACACACACACACAAACTGTCACACTCACAACACAGCACTCACATTGGGTCTCCGGCATAACCATCCACACTTCGAACTGCCCTAACATACTCAAAAACGTGGTCCCGACACACACATACGCAAGAAACACAACCAAACACCCATCGACTTTTTCGTAAAGGCATACACAGTGGGGTTTCGAAACACACACAGACACACACACACACACTGTCACACTCACAACACAGCACTCACACTGGGTCGCCAGCAGAGCCATCGACACTTGGAACTGACCTAACATATTCACAAACGTGGTCCCGAAACACACATACAGAAGAAACACACACAAACACCCATCGACTTTTTCTTACAGGCATACAAATGGTTTCCCGCAAACACACACACAAACACACACACACACAATGTCACCCTCACAACACAGCACTCACACTGGATCTCCAGCAGAGCCATGAACACTTGGAACTGCACTGACACGCTCACATACGTGCTCCCGAAACACAGATACACAAGAAACACACACAAACACCCATCGACATTTCCTTACAGGCAGACACAGTGGGGTTCCCCCAAACACACACACACACACTGTCACACTCACAACACAGCACTCACACTGTTCCTTGCAGAGCCATCACCACTTGGAACTGCCCTGACATACCCAAAAACGTTGTCCCGAGACACAGATACACAAGAAACACACAGAAACACCCATCGACTTTTTCTTACAGGCATACAAAATGGTTTCCCGCAAACACACACACACACACACACATACACTATCACACTCACAACACAGCACTCACACTGGGTCTCCCGTAGAACCCTCAACACTTGAAACTGCCCTAACATACTCTCAAACGTGGCCCGACACACACATATACAAGTAACACACAAACACCCATCGACTTTTTCTTACAGTCATACACAATGGTTTCCCTGAAACACACACACAGACACACACACACAAACTGTCACACTCACAACACAGCACTCACATTGGGTCTCCGGCATAACCATCAACACTTCGAACTGCCCTAACATACTCAAAAACGTGGTCCCGACACACATACGCAAGAAACACAACCAAACACCCATCGACTTTTTCGTAAAGGCATACACAGTGGGGTTTCGAAACACACACAGACACACACACACACACTGTCACACTCACAACACAGCACTCACACTGGGTCGCCAGCAGAGCCATCGACACTTGGAACTGACCTAACATATTCACAAACGTGGTCCCGAAACACACATACAGAAGAAACACACACAAACACCCATCGACTTTTTCTTACAGGCATACAAATGGTTTCCCGCAAACACACACACACACACACACACAATGTCACCCTCACAACACAGCACTCACACTGGATCTCCAGCAGAGCCATGAACACTTGGAACTGCACTGACACGCTCACATACGTGCTCCCGAAACACAGATACACAAGAAACACACACAAACACCCATCGACATTTCCTTACAGGCAGACACAGTGGGGTTCCCCCAAACACACACACACACACTGTCACACTCACAACACAGCACTCACACTGTTCCTTGCAGAGCCATCACCACTTGGAACTGCCCTGACATACCCAAAAACGTTGTCCCGAGACACAGATACACAAGAAACACACAGAAACACCCATCGACTTTTTCTTACAGGCATACAAAATGGTTTCCCGCAAACACACACACACACACACACACACTATCACACTCACAACACAGCACTCACACTGGGTCTCCCGTAGAACCCTCAACACTTGAAACTGCCCTAACATACTCTCAAACGTGGCCCGACACACACATATACAAGTAACACACAAACACCCATCGACTTTTTCTTACAGTCATACACAATGGTTTCCCTGAAACACACACACAGACACACACACACAAACTGTCACACTCACAACACAGCACTCACATTGGGTCTCCGGCATAACCATCAACACTTCGAACTGCCCTAACATACTCAAAAACGTGGTCCCGACACACACATACGCAAGAAACACAACCAAACACCCATCGACTTTTTCGTAAAGGCATACACAGTGGGGTTCGAAACACACACACAGACACACACACACACACTGTCACACTCACAACACAGCACTCACACTGGGTCTCTAGCAGAGCCATCGACACTTGGAACTGACCTAACATATTCACAAACGTGGTCCCGAAACACACATACAGAAGAAACACACACAAACACCCATCGACTTTTTCTTACAGGCATACAAATGGTTTCCCGCAAACACACACACACACACACACACACACAATGTCACCCTCACAACACAGCACTCACACTGGATCTCCAGCAGAGCCATGAACACTTGGAACTGCACTGACACGCTCACATACGTGCTCCCGAAACACAGATACACAAGAAACACACACAAACACCCATCGACATTTCCTTACAGGCAGACACAGTGGGGTTTCCCCAAACACACACACACACACTGTCACACTCACAACACAGCACTCACACTGTTCCTTGCAGAGCCATCACCACTTGGAACTGAACTGACATACCCAAAAACATTGTCCCGAGACACACATACACAAGAAACACACAGAAACACCCATCGACTTTTTCTTACAGGCATACAAAATGGTTTCCCGCACACACACACACACACACACACACACACACACTATCACACTCACAACACAGCACTCACACTGGGTCTCCCGCAGAACCCTCAACACTTGAAACTGCCCTAACGTACTCTCAAACGTGGCCCGACACACACATATACAAGTAACACACAAACACCCATCGACTTTTTCTTACAGTCATACACAATGGTTTCCCTGAAACACACACACAGACACACACACACAAACTGTCACACTCACAACACAGCACTCACATTGGGTCTCCGGCATAACCATCCACACTTCAAACTGCCCTAACATACTCAACAACGTGGTCCCGACACACACATACGCAAGAAACACAACCAAACACCCATCGACTTTTTCGTAAAGGCATACACAGTGGGGTTTCGAAACACACACAGACACACACACACACACTGTCACACTCACAACACAGCACTCACACTGGGTCGCCAGCAGAGCCATCGACACTTGGAACTGACCTAACATATTCACAAACGTGGTCCCGAAACACACATACAGAAGAAACACACACAAACACCCATCGACTTTTTCTTACAGGCATACAAATGGTTTCCCGCAAACACACACACACACACACACACACACAATGTCACCCTCACAACACAGCACTCACACTGGATCTCCAGCAGAGCCATGAACACTTGGAACTGCACTGACACGCTCACATACGTGCTCCCGAAACACAGATACACAAGAAACACACACAAACACCCATCGACATTTCCTTACAGGCAGACACAGTGGGGTTCCCCCAAACACACACACACACACTGTCACACTCACAACACAGCACTCACACTGTTCCTTGCAGAGCCATCACCACTTGGAACTGCCCTGACATACCCAAAAACGTTGTCCCGAGACACACATACACAAGAAACACACAGAAACACCCATCGACTTTTTCTTACAGGCATACAAAATGGTTTCCCGCACACACACACACACACACACACACACACACACTATCACACTCACAACACAGCACTCACACTGGGTCTCCCGCAGAACCCTCAACACTTGAAACTGCCCTAACATACTCTCAAACGTGGCCCGACACACACATATACAAGTAACACACAAACACCCATCGACTTTTTCTTACAGTCATACACAATGGTTTCCCTGAAACACACACACAGACACACACACACAAACTGTCACACTCACAACACAGCACTCACATTGGGTCTCCGGCATAACCATCAACACTTCGAACTGCCCTAACATACTCAAAAACGTGGTCCCGACACACACATACGCAGGAAACACAACCAAACACCCATCGACTTTTTCGTAAAGGCATACACAGTGGGGTTCGAAACACACACACAGACACACACACACACACTGTCACACTCACAACACAGCACTCACACTGGGTCGCCAGCAGAGCCATCGACACTTGGAACTGACCTAACATATTCACAAACGTGGTCCCGAAACACACATACAGAAGAAACACACACAAACACCCATCGACTTTTTCTTACAGGCATACAAATGGTTTCCCGCAACACACACACACACACACACACACACAATGTCACCCTCACAACACAGCACTCACACTGGATCTCCAGCAGAGCCATGAACACTTGGAACTGCCCTGACACACTCACATACGTGCTCCCGAAACACAGATACACAAGAAACACACACAAACACCCATCGACATTTCCTTACAGGCAGACACAGTGGGGTTCCCCCAAACACACACACACACACTGTCACACTCACAACACAGCACTCACACTGTTCCTTGCAGAGCCATCACCACTTGGAACTGCCCTGACATACCCAAACACGTTGTCCCGAGACACACATACACAAGAAACACACAGAAACACCCATCAACTTTTTCTTACAGGCATACAAAATGGTTTCTCGCAAACACACACACACACACACACACACACACTATCACACTCACAACACAGCACTCACACTGGGTCTCCCGCAGAACCCTCAACACTTGAAACTGCCCTAACATACTCTCAAACGTGGACCGACACACACATATACAAGTAACAGACAAACACCCATCGACTTTTTCTTACAGTCATACACAATGGTTTCCCTGAAACACACACACAGACACACACACACAAACTGTCACACTCACAACACAGCACTCACATTGGGTCTCCGGCATAACCATCAACACTTCGAACTGCCCTAACATACTCAAAAACATGGTCCCGACACACACATACGCAAGAAACACAACCAAACACCCATCGACTTTTTCGTAAAGGCATACACAGTGGGGTTCGAAACACACACACAGACACACACACACACACTGTCACACTCACAACACAGCACTCACACTGGGTCTCCAGCAGAGCCATCGACACGTGGAACTGACCTAACATATTCACAAACGTGGTCCCGAAACACACATACAGAAGAAACACACACAAACACCCATCGACTTTTTCTTACAGGCATACAAAATGGTTTCCCGCACACACACACACACACACACACACACTATCACACTCACAACACAGCACTCACACTGGGTCTCCCGCAGAACCCTCAACACTTGAAACTGCCCTAACGTACTCTCAAACGTGGCCCGACACACACATATACAAGTAACACACAAACACCCATCGACTTTTTCTTACAGTCATACACAATGGTTTCCCTGAAACACACACACAGACACACACACACAAACTGTCACACTCACAACACAGCACTCACATTGGGTCTCCGGCATAACCATCCACACTTCGAACTGCCCTAACATACTCAAAAACGTGGTCCCGACACACACATACGCAAGAAACACAACCAAACACCCATCGACTTTTTCGTAAAGGCATACACAGTGGGGTTTCGAAACACACACAGACACACACACACACACTGTCACACTCACAACACAGCACTCACACTGGGTCGCCAGCAGAGCCATCGACACTTGGAACTGACCTAACATATTCACAAACGTGGTCCCGAAACACACATACAGAAGAAACACACACAAACACCCATCGACTTTTTCTTACAGGCATACAAATGGTTTCCCGCAAACACACACACACACACACACACACACACTGTCACCCTCACAACACAGCACTCACACTGGATCTCCAGCAGAGCCATGAACACTTGGAACTGCCCTGACACGCTCACATACGTGCTCCCGAAACACAGATACACAAGAAACACACACAAACACCCATCGACATTTCCTTACAGGCAGACACAGTGGGGTTCCCCCAAACACACACACACACACTGTCACACTCACAACACAGCACTCACACTGTTCCTTGCAGAGCCATCACCACTTGGAACTGCCCTGACATACCCAAAAACGTTGTCCCGAGACACAGATACACAAGAAACACACAGAAACACCCATCGACTTTTTCTTACAGGCATACAAATGGTTTCCCGCAAACACACACACACACACACACACACATACACTATCACACTCACAACACAGCACTCACACTGGGTCTCCCGCAGAACCCTCAACACTTGAAACTGCCCTAACATACTCTCAAACGTGGCCCGACACACACATATACAAGTAACACACAAACACCCATCGACTTTTTCTTACAGTCATACACAATGGTTTCCCTGAAACACACACACAGACACACACACACAAACTGTCACACTCACAACACAGCACTCACATTGGGTCTCCGGCATAACCATCAACACTTCGAACTGCCCTAACATACTCAACAACGTGGTCCCGACACACACATACGCAAGAAACACAACCAAACACCCATCGACTTTTTCGTAAAGGCATACACAGTGGGGTTCGAAACACACACACAGACACACACACACACACTGTCACACTCACAACACAGCACTCACACTGGGTCTCCAGCAGAGCCATCGACACTTGGAACTGACCTAACATATTCACAAACGTGGTCCCGAAACACACATACAGAAGAAACACACACAAACACCCATCGACTTTTTCTTACAGGCATACAAATGGTTTCCCGCAAACACACACACACACACACACACACACAATGTCACCCTCACAACACAGCACTCACACTGGATCTCCAGCAGAGCCATGAACACTTGGAACTGCACTGACACGCTCACATACGTGCTCCCGAAACACAGATACACAAGAAACACACACAAACACCCATCGACATTTCCTTACAGGCAGACACAGTGGGGTTTCCCCAAACACACACACACACACTGTCACACTCACAACACAGCACTCACACTGTTCCTTGCAGAGCCATCACCACTTGGAACTGAACTGACATACCCAAAAACATTGTCCCGAGACACACATACACAAGAAACACACAGAAACACCCATCGACTTTTTCTTACAGGCATACAAAATGGTTTCCCGCACACACACACACACACACACACACACACACTATCACACTCACAACACAGCACTCACACTGGGTCTCCCGCAGAACCCTCAACACTTGAAACTGCCCTAACGTACTCTCAAACGTGGCCCGACACACACATATACAAGTAACACACAAACACCCATCGACTTTTTCTTACAGTCATACACAATGGTTTCCCTGAAACACACACACAGACACACACACACAAACTGTCACACTCACAACACAGCACTCACATTGGGTCTCCGGCATAACCATCAACACTTCGAACTGCCCTAACATACTCAAAAACGTGGTCCCGACACACACATACGCAGGAAACACAACCAAACACCCATCGACTTTTTCGTAAAGGCATACACAGTGGGGTTCGAAACACACACACAGACACACACACACACACTGTCACACTCACAACACAGCACTCACACTGGGTCGCCAGCAGAGCCATCGACACTTGGAACTGACCTAACATATTCACAAACGTGGTCCCGAAACACACATACAGAAGAAACACACACAAACACCCATCGACTTTTTCTTACAGGCATACAAATGGTTTCCCGCAAACACACACACACACACACACACACAATGTCACCCTCACAACACAGCACTCACACTGGATCTCCAGCAGAGCCATGAACACTTGGAACTGCCCTGACACGCTCACATACGTGCTCCCGAAACACAGATACACAAGAAACACACACAAACACCCATCGACATTTCCTTACAGGCAGACACAGTGGGGTTCCCCCAAACACACACACACACACTGTCACACTCACAACACAGCACTCACACTGTTCCTTGCAGAGCCATCACCACTTGGAACTGCCCTGACATACCCAAACACGTTGTCCCGAGACACACATACACAAGAAACACACAGAAACACCCATCAACTTTTTCTTACAGGCATACAAAATGGTTTCTCGCAAACACACACACACACACACACACACACACTATCACACTCACAACACAGCACTCACACTGGGTCTCCCGCAGAACCCTCAACACTTGAAACTGCCCTAACATACTCTCAAACGTGGACCGACACACACATATACAAGTAACAGACAAACACCCATCGACTTTTTCTTACAGTCATACACAATGGTTTCCCTGAAACACACACACAGACACACACACACAAACTGTCACACTCACAACACAGCACTCACATTGGGTCTCCGGCATAACCATCAACACTTCGAACTGCCCTAACATACTCAAAAACATGGTCCCGACACACACATACGCAAGAAACACAACCAAACACCCATCGACTTTTTCGTAAAGGCATACACAGTGGGGTTCGAAACACACACACAGACACACACACACACACTGTCACACTCACAACACAGCACTCACACTGGGTCTCCAGCAGAGCCATCGACACGTGGAACTGACCTAACATATTCACAAACGTGGTCCCGAAACACACATACAGAAGAAACACACACAAACACCCATCGACTTTTTCTTACAGGCATACAAAATGGTTTCCCGCACACACACACACACACACACACACACTATCACACTCACAACACAGCACTCACACTGGGTCTCCCGCAGAACCCTCAACACTTGAAACTGCCCTAACGTACTCTCAAACGTGGCCCGACACACACATATACAAGTAACACACAAACACCCATCGACTTTTTCTTACAGTCATACACAATGGTTTCCCTGAAACACACACACAGACACACACACACAAACTGTCACACTCACAACACAGCACTCACATTGGGTCTCCGGCATAACCATCCACACTTCGAACTGCCCTAACATACTCAAAAACGTGGTCCCGACACACACATACGCAAGAAACACAACCAAACACCCATCGACTTTTTCGTAAAGGCATACACAGTGGGGTTTCGAAACACACACAGACACACACACACACACTGTCACACTCACAACACAGCACTCAAACTGGGTCGCCAGCAGAGCCATCGACACTTGGAACTGACCTAACATATTCACAAACGTGGTCCCGAAACACACATACAGAAGAAACACACACAAACACCCATCGACTTTTTCTTACAGGCATACAAATGGTTTCCCGCAAACACACACACACACACACACACACACAATGTCACCCTCACAACACAGCACTCACACTGGATCTCCAGCAGAGCCATGAACACTTGGAACTGCACTGACACGCTCACATACGTGCTCCCGAAACACAGATACACAAGAAACACACACAAACACCCATCGACATTTCCTTACAGGCAGACACAGTGGGGTTTCCCCAAACACACACACACACACTGTCACACTCACAACACAGCACTCACACTGTTCCTTGCAGAGCCATCACCACTTGGAACTGAACTGACATACCCAAAAACATTGTCCCGAGACACACATACACAAGAAACACACAGAAACACCCATCGACTTTTTCTTACAGGCATACAAAATGGTTTCCCGCACACACACACACACACACACACACACACACACTATCACACTCACAACACAGCACTCACACTGGGTCTCCCGCAGAACCCTCAACACTTGAAACTGCCCTAACGTACTCTCAAACGTGGCCCGACACACACATATACAAGTAACACACAAACACCCATCGACTTTTTCTTACAGTCATACACAATGGTTTCCCTGAAACACACACACAGACACACACACACAAACTGTCACACTCACAACACAGCACTCACATTGGGTCTCCGGCATAACCATCAACACTTCGAACTGCCCTAACATACTCAAAAACGTGGTCCCGACACACACATACGCAAGAAACACAACCAAACACCCATCGACTTTTTCGTAAAGGCATACACAGTGGGGTTCGAAACACACACACAGACACACACACACACACTGTCACACTCACAACACAGCACTCACACTGGGTCGCCAGCAGAGCCATCGACACTTGGAACTGACCTAACATATTCACAAACGTGGTCCCGAAACACACATACAGAAGAAACACACACAAACACCCATCGACTTTTTCTTACAGGCATACAAATGGTTTCCCGCAACACACACACACACACACACACACACAATGTCACCCTCACAACACAGCACTCACACTGGATCTCCAGCAGAGCCATGAACACTTGGAACTGCCCTGACACACTCACATACGTGCTCCCGAAACACAGATACACAAGAAACACACACAAACACCCATCGACATTTCCTTACAGGCAGACACAGTGGGGTTCCCCCAAACACACACACACACACTGTCACACTCACAACACAGCACTCACACTGTTCCTTGCAGAGCCATCACCACTTGGAACTGCCCTGACATACCCAAACACGTTGTCCCGAGACACACATACACAAGAAACACACAGAAACACCCATCAACTTTTTCTTACAGGCATACAAAATGGTTTCTCGCAAACACACACACACACACACACACACACTATCACACTCACAACACAGCACTCACACTGGGTCTCCCGCAGAACCCTCAACACTTGAAACTGCCTTAACATACTCTCAAACGTGGACCGACACACACATATACAAGTAACAGACAAACACCCATCGACTTTTTCTTACAGTCATACACAATGGTTTCCCTGAAACACACACACAGACACACACACACAAACTGTCACACTCACAACACAGCACTCACATTGGGTCTCCGGCATAACCATCAACACTTCGAACTGCCCTAACATACTCAAAAACATGGTCCCGACACACACATACGCAAGAAACACAACCAAACACCCATCGACTTTTTCGTAAAGGCATACACAGTGGGGTTCGAAACACACACACAGACACACACACACACACTGTCACACTCACAACACAGCACTCACACTGGGTCTCCAGCAGAGCCATCGACACGTGGAACTGACCTAACATATTCACAAACGTGGTCCCGAAACACACATACAGAAGAAACACACACAAACACCCATCGACTTTTTCTTACAGGCATACAAAATGGTTTCCCGCACACACACACACACACACACACACACTATCACACTCACAACACAGCACTCACACTGGGTCTCCCGCAGAACCCTCAACACTTGAAACTGCCCTAACGTACTCTCAAACGTGGCCCGACACACACATATACAAGTAACACACAAACACCCATCGACTTTTTCTTACAGTCATACACAATGGTTTCCCTGAAACACACACACAGACACACACACACAAACTGTCACACTCACAACACAGCACTCACATTGGGTCTCCGGCATAACCATCCACACTTCGAACTGCCCTAACATACTCAAAAACGTGGTCCCGACACACACATACGCAAGAAACACAACCAAACACCCATCGACTTTTTCGTAAAGGCATACACAGTGGGGTTTCGAAACACACACAGACACACACACACACACTGTCACACTCACAACACAGCACTCACACTGGGTCGCCAGCAGAGCCATCGACACTTGGAACTGACCTAACATATTCACAAACGTGGTCCCGAAACACACATACAGAAGAAACACACACAAACACCCATCGACTTTTTCTTACAGGCATACAAATGGTTTCCCGCAAACACACACACACACACACACACACACACTGTCACCCTCACAACACAGCACTCACACTGGATCTCCAGCAGAGCCATGAACACTTGGAACTGCCCTGACACGCTCACATACGTGCTCCCGAAACACAGATACACAAGAAACACACACAAACACCCATCGACATTTCCTTACAGGCAGACACAGTGGGGTTCCCCCAAACACACACACACACACTGTCACACTCACAACACAGCACTCACACTGTTCCTTGCAGAGCCATCACCACTTGGAACTGCCCTGACATACCCAAACACGTTGTCCCGAGACACACATACACAAGAAACACACAGAAACACCCATCAACTTTTTCTTACAGGCATACAAAATGGTTTCTCGCAAACACACACACACACACACACACACACTATCACACTCACAACACAGCACTCACACTGGGTCTCCCGCAGAACCCTCAACACTTGAAACTGCCCTAACATACTCTCAAACGTGGACCGACACACACATATACAAGTAACACACAAACACCCATCGACTTTTTCTTACAGTCATACACAATGGTTTCCCTGAAACACACACACAGACACACACACACAAACTGTCACACTCACAACACAGCACTCACATTGGGTCTCCGGCATAACCATCAACACTTCGAACTGCCCTAACATACTCAAAAACGTGGTCCCGACACACACATACGCAAGAAACACAACCAAACACCCATCGACTTTTTCGTAAAGGCATACACAGTGGGGTTCGAAACACACACACAGACACACACACACACACTGTCACACTCACAACACAGCACTCACACTGGGTCGCCAGCAGAGCCATCGACACTTGGAACTGACCTAACATATTCACAAACGTGGTCCCGAAACACACATACAGAAGAAACACACACAAACACCCATCGACTTTTTCTTACAGGCATACAAATGGTTTCCCGCAACACACACACACACACACACACACACAATGTCACCCTCACAACACAGCACTCACACTGGATCTCCAGCAGAGCCATGAACACTTGGAACTGCCCTGACACACTCACATACGTGCTCCCGAAACACAGATACACAAGAAACACACACAAACACCCATCGACATTTCCTTACAGGCAGACACAGTGGGGTTCCCCCAAACACACACACACACACTGTCACACTCACAACACAGCACTCACACTGTTCCTTGCAGAGCCATCACCACTTGGAACTGCCCTGACATACCCAAACACGTTGTCCCGAGACACACATACACAAGAAACACACAGAAACACCCATCAACTTTTTCTTACAGGCATACAAAATGGTTTCTCGCAAACACACACACACACACACACACACACACTATCACACTCACAACACAGCACTCACACTGGGTCTCCCGCAGAACCCTCAACACTTGAAACTGCCCTAACATACTCTCAAACGTGGACCGACACACACATATACAAGTAACAGACAAACACCCATCGACTTTTTCTTACAGTCATACACAATGGTTTCCCTGAAACACACACACAGACACACACACACAAACTGTCACACTCACAACACAGCACTCACATTGGGTCTCCGGCATAACCATCAACACTTCGAACTGCCCTAACATACTCAAAAACATGGTCCCGACACACACATACGCAAGAAACACAACCAAACACCCATCGACTTTTTCGTAAAGGCATACACAGTGGGGTTCGAAACACACACACAGACACACACACACACACTGTCACACTCACAACACAGCACTCACACTGGGTCTCCAGCAGAGCCATCGACACGTGGAACTGACCTAACATATTCACAAACGTGGTCCCGAAACACACATACAGAAGAAACACACACAAACACCCATCGACTTTTTCTTACAGGCATACAAAATGGTTTCCCGCACACACACACACACACACACACACACACACTATCACACTCACAACACAGCACTCACACTGGATCTCCAGCAGAGCCATGAACACTTGGAACTGCACTGACACGCTCACATACGTGCTCCCGAAACACAGATACACAAGAAACACACACAAACACCCATCGACATTTCCTTACAGGCAGACACAGTGGGGTTTCCCCAAACACACACACACACACTGTCACACTCACAACACAGCACTCACACTGTTCCTTGCAGAGCCATCACCACTTGGAACTGAACTGACATACCCAAAAACATTGTCCCGAGACACACATACACAAGAAACACACAGAAACACCCATCGACTTTTTCTTACAGGCATACAAAATGGTTTCCCGCACACACACACACACACACACACACACACACTATCACACTCACAACACAGCACTCACACTGGGTCTCCCGCAGAACCCTCAACACTTGAAACTGCCCTAACGTACTCTCAAACGTGGCCCGACACACACATATACAAGTAACACACAAACACCCATCGACTTTTTCTTACAGTCATACACAATGGTTTCCCTGAAACACACACACAGACACACACACACAAACTGTCACACTCACAACACAGCACTCACATTGGGTCTCCGGCATAACCATCAACACTTCGAACTGCCCTAACATACTCAAAAACGTGGTCCCGACACACACATACGCAAGAAACACAACCAAACACCCATCGACTTTTTCGTAAAGGCATACACAGTGGGGTTCGAAACACACACACAGACACACACACACACACTGTCACACTCACAACACAGCACTCACACTGGGTCGCCAGCAGAGCCATCGACACTTGGAACTGACCTAACATATTCACAAACGTGGTCCCGAAACACACATACAGAAGAAACACACACAAACACCCATCGACTTTTTCTTACAGGCATACAAATGGTTTCCCGCAACACACACACACACACACACACACACAATGTCACCCTCACAACACAGCACTCACACTGGATCTCCAGCAGAGCCATGAACACTTGGAACTGCCCTGACACACTCACATACGTGCTCCCGAAACACAGATACACAAGAAACACACACAAACACCCATCGACATTTCCTTACAGGCAGACACAGTGGGGTTCCCCCAAACACACACACACACACTGTCACACTCACAACACAGCACTCACACTGTTCCTTGCAGAGCCATCACCACTTGGAACTGCCCTGACATACCCAAACACGTTGTCCCGAGACACACATACACAAGAAACACACAGAAACACCCATCAACTTTTTCTTACAGGCATACAAAATGGTTTCTCGCAAACACACACACACACACACACACACACACTATCACACTCACAACACAGCACTCACACTGGGTCTCCCGCAGAACCCTCAACACTTGAAACTGCCCTAACATACTCTCAAACGTGGACCGACACACACATATACAAGTAACAGACAAACACCCATCGACTTTTTCTTACAGTCATACACAATGGTTTCCCTGAAACACACACACAGACACACACACACAAACTGTCACACTCACAACACAGCACTCACATTGGGTCTCCGGCATAACCATCAACACTTCGAACTGCCCTAACATACTCAAAAACATGGTCCCGACACACACATACGCAAGAAACACAACCAAACACCCATCGACTTTTTCGTAAAGGCATACACAGTGGGGTTCGAAACACACACACAGACACACACACACACACTGTCACACTCACAACACAGCACTCACACTGGGTCTCCAGCAGAGCCATCGACACGTGGAACTGACCTAACATATTCACAAACGTGGTCCCGAAACACACATACAGAAGAAACACACACAAACACCCATCGACTTTTTCTTACAGGCATACAAAATGGTTTCCCGCACACACACACACACACACACACACACTATCACACTCACAACACAGCACTCACACTGGGTCTCCCGCAGAACCCTCAACACTTGAAACTGCCCTAACGTACTCTCAAACGTGGCCCGACACACACATATACAAGTAACACACAAACACCCATCGACTTTTTCTTACAGTCATACACAATGGTTTCCCTGAAACACACACACAGACACACACACACAAACTGTCACACTCACAACACAGCACTCACATTGGGTCTCCGGCATAACCATCCACACTTCGAACTGCCCTAACATACTCAAAAACGTGGTCCCGACACACACATACGCAAGAAACACAACCAAACACCCATCGACTTTTTCGTAAAGGCATACACAGTGGGGTTTCGAAACACACACAGACACACACACACACACTGTCACACTCACAACACAGCACTCACACTGGGTCGCCAGCAGAGCCATCGACACTTGGAACTGACCTAACATATTCACAAACGTGGTCCCGAAACACACATACAGAAGAAACACACACAAACACCCATCGACTTTTTCTTACAGGCATACAAATGGTTTCCCGCAAACACACACACACACACACACACACACACACTGTCACCCTCACAACACAGCACTCACACTGGATCTCCAGCAGAGCCATGAACACTTGGAACTGCCCTGACACGCTCACATACGTGCTCCCGAAACACAGATACACAAGAAACACACACAAACACCCATCGACATTTCCTTACAGGCAGACACAGTGGGGTTCCCCCAAACACACACACACACACTGTCACACTCACAACACAGCACTCACACTGTTCCTTGCAGAGCCATCACCACTTGGAACTGCCCTGACATACCCAAAAACGTTGTCCCGAGACACAGATACACAAGAAACACACAGAAACACCCATCGACTTTTTCTTACAGGCATACAAATGGTTTCCCGCAAACACACACACACACACACACACACATACACTATCACACTCACAACACAGCACTCACACTGGGTCTCCCGCAGAACCCTCAACACTTGAAACTGCCCTAACATACTCTCAAACGTGGCCCGACACACACATATACAAGTAACACACAAACACCCATCGACTTTTTCTTACAGTCATACACAATGGTTTCCCTGAAACACACACACAGACACACACACACAAACTGTCACACTCACAACACAGCACTCACATTGGGTCTCCGGCATAACCATCAACACTTCGAACTGCCCTAACATACTCAACAACGTGGTCCCGACACACACATACGCAAGAAACACAACCAAACACCCATCGACTTTTTCGTAAAGGCATACACAGTGGGGTTCGAAACACACACACAGACACACACACACACACTGTCACACTCACAACACAGCACTCACACTGGGTCTCCAGCAGAGCCATCGACACTTGGAACTGACCTAACATATTCACAAACGTGGTCCCGAAACACACATACAGAAGAAACACACACAAACACCCATCGACTTTTTCTTACAGGCATACAAATGGTTTCCCGCAAACACACACACACACACACACACACACAATGTCACCCTCACAACACAGCACTCACACTGGATCTCCAGCAGAGCCATGAACACTTGGAACTGCACTGACACGCTCACATACGTGCTCCCGAAACACAGATACACAAGAAACACACACAAACACCCATCGACATTTCCTTACAGGCAGACACAGTGGGGTTTCCCCAAACACACACACACACACTGTCACACTCACAACACAGCACTCACACTGTTCCTTGCAGAGCCATCACCACTTGGAACTGAACTGACATACCCAAAAACATTGTCCCGAGACACACATACACAAGAAACACACAGAAACACCCATCGACTTTTTCTTACAGGCATACAAAATGGTTTCCCGCACACACACACACACACACACACACACACACTATCACACTCACAACACAGCACTCACACTGGGTCTCCCGCAGAACCCTCAACACTTGAAACTGCCCTAACGTACTCTCAAACGTGGCCTGACACACACATATACAAGTAACACACAAACACCCATCGACTTTTTCTTACAGTCATACACAATGGTTTCCCTGAAACACACACACAGACACACACACACAAACTGTCACACTCACAACACAGCACTCACATTGGGTCTCCGGCATAACCATCAACACTTCGAACTGCCCTAACATACTCAAAAACGTGGTCCCGACACACACATACGCAGGAAACACAACCAAACACCCATCGACTTTTTCGTAAAGGCATACACAGTGGGGTTCGAAACACACACACAGACACACACACACACACTGTCACACTCACAACACAGCACTCACACTGGGTCGCCAGCAGAGCCATCGACACTTGGAACTGACCTAACATATTCACAAACGTGGTCCCGAAACACACATACAGAAGAAACACACACAAACACCCATCGACTTTTTCTTACAGGCATACAAATGGTTTCCCGCAACACACACACACACACACACACACAATGTCACCCTCACAACACAGCACTCACACTGGATCTCCAGCAGAGCCATGAACACTTGGAACTGCCCTGACACGCTCACATACGTGCTCCCGAAACACAGATACACAAGAAACACACACAAACACCCATCGACATTTCCTTACAGGCAGACACAGTGGGGTTCCCCCAAACACACACACACACACTGTCACACTCACAACACAGCACTCACACTGTTCCTTGCAGAGCCATCACCACTTGGAACTGCCCTGACATACCCAAAAACGTTGTCCCGAGACACACATACACAAGAAACACACAGAAACACCCATCGACTTTTTCTTACAGGCATAGAAAATGGTTTCCCGCAAACACACACACACACACACACATACACTATCACACTCACAACACAGCACTCACACTGGGTCTCCCGCAGAACCCTCAACACTTGAAACTGCCCTAACATACTCTCAAACGTGGCCCGACACACACATATACAAGTAACACACAAACACCCATCGACTTTTTCTTACAGTCATACACAATGGTTTCCCTGAAACACACACACAGACACACACACACAAACTGTCACACTCACAACACAGCACTCACATTGGGTCTCCGGCATAACCATCAACACTTCGAACTGCCCTAACATACTCAAAAACGTGGTCCCGACACACACATACGCAAGAAACACAACCAAACACCCATCGACTTTTTCGTAAAGGCATACACAGTGGGGTTCGAAACACACACAGAGACACACACACACACACTGTCACACTCACAACACAGCACTCACACTGGGTGTCCAGCAGAGCCATCAACACTTGGAACTGACCTAACATATTCACAAACGTGGTCCCGAAACACACATACAGAAGAAACACACACAAACACCCATCGACTTTTTCTTACAGGCATACAAATGGTTTCCCGCAAACACACACACACACACACACACACAATGTCACCCTCACAACACAGCACTCACACTGGATCTCCAGCAGAGCCATGAACACTTGGAACTGCACTGACACGCTCACATACGTGCTCCCGAAACACAGATACACAAGAAACACACACAAACACCCATCGACATTTCCTTACAGGCAGACACAGTGGGGTTTCCCCAAACACACACACACACACTGTCACACTCACAACACAGCACTCACACTGTTCCTTGCAGAGCCATCACCACTTGGAACTGAACTGACATACCCAAAAACATTGTCCCGAGACACACATACACAAGAAACACACAGAAACACCCATCGACTTTTTCTTACAGGCATACAAAATGGTTTCCCGCAAACACACACACACACACACACACACACTATCACACTCACAACACAGCACTCACACTGGGTCTCCTGCAGAACCCTCAACACTTGAAACTGCCCTAACATACTCTCAAACGTGGCCCGACACACACATATACAAGTAACACACAAACACCCATCGACTTTTTCTTACAGTCATACACAATGGTTTCCCTGAAACACACACACAGACACACACACACAAACTGTCACACTCACAACACAGCACTCACATTGGGTCTCCGGCATAACCATCCACACTTCGAACTGCCCTAACATACTCAAAAACGTGGTCCCGACACGCACATACGCAAGAAACACAACCAAACACCCATCGACTTTTTCGTAAAGGCATACACAGTGGGGTTTCGAAACACACACAGACACACACACACACACTGTCACACTCACAACACAGCACTCACACTGGGTCGCCAGCAGAGCCATCGACACTTGGAACTGACCTAACATATTCACAAACGTGGTCCCGAAACACACATACAGAAGAAACACACACAAACACCCATCGACTTTTTCTTACAGGCATACAAATGGTTTCCCGCAAACACACACACACACACACACACACACAATGTCACCCTCACAACACAGCACTCACACTGGATCTCCAGCAGAGCCATGAACACTTGGAACTGCCCTGACACGCTCACATACGTGCTCCCGAAACACAGATACACAAGAAACACACACAAACACCCATCGACATTTCCTTACAGGCAGACACAGTGGGGTTCCCCCAAACACACACACACACACTGTCACACTCACAACACAGCACTCACACTGTTCCTTGCAGAGCCATCACCACTTGGAACTGCCCTGACATACCCAAAAACGTTGTCCCGAGACACAGATACACAAGAAACACACAGAAACACCCATCGACTTTTTCTTACAGGCATACAAATGGTTTCCCGCAAACACACACACACACACACACACACATACACTATCACACTCACAACACAGCACTCACACTGGGTCTCCCGCAGAACCCTCAACACTTGAAACTGCCCTAACATACTCTCAAACGTGGCCCGACACACACATATACAAGTAACACACAAACACCCATCGACTTTTTCTTACAGTCATACACAATGGTTTCCCTGAAACACACACACAGACACACACACACAAACTGTCACACTCACAACACAGCACTCACATTGGGTCTCCGGCATAACCATCAACACTTCGAACTGCCCTAACATACTCAACAACGTGGTCCCGACACACACATACGCAAGAAACACAACCAAACACCCATCGACTTTTTCGTAAAGGCATACACAGTGGGGTTCGAAACACACACACAGACACACACACACACACTGTCACACTCACAACACAGCACTCAAACTGGGTGTCCAGCAGAGCCATCGACACTTGGAACTGACCTAACATATTCACAAACGTGGTCCCGAAACACACATACAGAAGAAACACACACAAACACCCATCGACTTTTTCTTACAGGCATACAAATGGTTTCCCGCAAACACACACACACACACACACACACACAATGTCACCCTCACAACACAGCACTCACACTGGATCTCCAGCAGAGCCATGAACACTTGGAACTGCACTGACACGCTCACATACGTGCTCCCGAAACACAGATACACAAGAAACACACACAAACACCCATTGACATTTCCTTACAGGCAGACACAGTGGGGTTTCCCCAAACACACACACACACACTGTCACACTCACAACACAGCACTCACACTGTTCCTTGCAGAGCCATCACCACTTGGAACTGAACTGACATACCCAAAAACATTGTCCCGAGACACACATACACAAGAAACACACAGAAACACCCATCGACTTTTTCTTACAGGCATACAAAATGGTTTCCCGCACACACACACACACACACACACACACTATCACACTCACAACACAGCACTCACACTGGGTCTCCCGCAGAACCCTCAACACTTGAAACTGCCCTAACGTACTCTCAAACGTGGCCCGACACACACATATACAAGTAACACACAAACACCCATCGACTTTTTCTTACAGTCATACACAATGGTTTCCCTGAAACACACACACAGACACACACACACAAACTGTCACACTCACAACACAGCACTCACATTGGGTCTCCGGCATAACCATCCACACTTCGAACTGCCCTAACATACTCAAAAACGTGGTCCCGACACACACATACGCAAGAAACACAACCAAACACCCATCGACTTTTTCGTAAAGGCATACACAGTGGGGTTTCGAAACACACACAGACACACACACACACACTGTCACACTCACAACACAGCACTCACACTGGGTCGCCAGCAGAGCCATCGACACTTGGAACTGACCTAACATATTCACAAACGTGGTCCCGAAACACACATACAGAAGAAACACACACAAACACCCATCGACTTTTTCTTACAGGCATACAAATGGTTTCCCGCAAACACACACACACACACACACACACACAATGTCACCCTCACAACACAGCACTCACACTGGATCTCCAGCAGAGCCATGAACACTTGGAACTGCACTGACACGCTCACATACGTGCTCCCGAAACACAGATACACAAGAAACACACACAAACACCCATCGACATTTCCTTACAGGCAGACACAGTGGGGTTCCCCCAAACACACACACACACACTGTCACACTCACAACACAGCACTCACACTGTTCCTTGCAGAGCCATCACCACTTGGAACTGCCCTGACATACCCAAAAACGTTGTCCCGAGACACACATACACAAGAAACACACAGAAACACCCATCGACTTTTTCTTACAGGCATACAAATGGTTTCCCGCAAACACACACACACACACACACACATACACTATCACACTCACAACACAGCACTCACACTGGGTCTCCCGCAGAACCCTCAACACTTGAAACTGCCCTAACATACTCTCAAACGTGGCCCGACACACACATATACAAGTAACACACAAACACCCATCGACTTTTTCTTACAGTCATACACAATGGTTTCCCTGAAACACACACACAGACACACACACACAAACTGTCACACTCACAACACAGCACTCACATTGGGTCTCCGGCATAACCATCAACACTTCGAACTGCCCTAACATACTCAACAACGTGGTCCCGACACACACATACGCAAGAAACACAACCAAACACCCATCGACTTTTTCGTAAAGGCATACACAGTGGGGTTCGAAACACACACACAGACACACACACACACACTGTCACACTCACAACACAGCACTCACACTGGGTCGCCAGCAGAGCCATCGACACTTGGAACTGACCTAACATATTCACAAACGTGGTCCCGAAACACACATACAGAAGAAACACACACAAACACCCATCGACTTTTTCTTACAGGCATACAAATGGTTTCCCGCAACACACACACACACACACACACACACAATGTCACCCTCACAACACAGCACTCACACTGGATCTCCAGCAGAGCCATGAACACTTGGAACTGCCCTGACACACTCACATACGTGCTCCCGAAACACAGATACACAAGAAACACACACAAACACCCATCGACATTTCCTTACAGGCAGACACAGTGGGGTTCCCCCAAACACACACACACACACTGTCACACTCACAACACAGCACTCACACTGTTCCTTGCAGAGCCATCACCACTTGGAACTGCCCTGACATACCCAAAAACGTTGTCCCGAGACACAGATACACAAGAAACACACAGAAACACCCATCGACTTTTTCTTACAGGCATACAAAATGGTTTCCCGCAAACACACACACACACACACACATACACTATCACACTCACAACACAGCACTCACACTGGGTCTCCCGTAGAACCCTCAACACTTGAAACTGCCCTAACATACTCTCAAACGTGGCCCGACACACACATATACAAGTAACACACAAACACCCATCGACTTTTTCTTACAGTCATACACAATGGTTTCCCTGAAACACACACACAGACACACACACACAAACTGTCACACTCACAACACAGCACTCACATTGGGTCTCCGGCATAACCATCAACACTTCGAACTGCCCTAACATACTCAAAAACGTGGTCCCGACACACACATACGCAAGAAACACAACCAAACACCCATCGACTTTTTCGTAAAGGCATACACAGTGGGGTTCGAAACACACACACAGACACACACACACACACTGTCACACTCACAACACAGCACTCACACTGGGTCTCTAGCAGAGCCATCGACACTTGGAACTGACCTAACATATTCACAAACGTGGTCCCGAAACACACATACAGAAGAAACACACACAAACACCCATCGACTTTTTCTTACAGGCATACAAATGGTTTCCCGCAAACACACACACACACACACACACACACACACAATGTCACCCTCACAACACAGCACTCACACTGGATCTCCAGCAGAGCCATGAACACTTGGAACTGCACTGACACGCTCACATACGTGCTCCCGAAACACAGATACACAAGAAACACACACAAACACCCATCGACATTTCCTTACAGGCAGACACAGTGGGGTTTCCCCAAACACACACACACACACTGTCACACTCACAACACAGCACTCACACTGTTCCTTGCAGAGCCATCACCACTTGGAACTGAACTGACATACCCAAAAACATTGTCCCGAGACACACATACACAAGAAACACACAGAAACACCCATCGACTTTTTCTTACAGGCATACAAAATGGTTTCCCGCACACACACACACACACACACACACACACACTATCACACTCACAACACAGCACTCACACTGGGTCTCCCGCAGAACCCTCAACACTTGAAACTGCCCTAACGTACTCTCAAACGTGGCCCGACACACACATATACAAGTAACACACAAACACCCATCGACTTTTTCTTACAGTCATACACAATGGTTTCCCTGAAACACACACACAGACACACACACACAAACTGTCACACTCACAACACAGCACTCACATTGGGTCTCCGGCATAACCATCAACACTTCGAACTGCCCTAACATACTCAAAAACGTGGTCCCGACACACACATACGCAAGAAACACAACCAAACACCCATCGACTTTTTCGTAAAGGCATACACAGTGGGGTTTCGAAACACACACAGACACACACACACACACTGTCACACTCACAACACAGCACTCACACTGGGTCGCCAGCAGAGCCATCGACACTTGGAACTGACCTAACATATTCACAAACGTGGTCCCGAAACACACATACAGAAGAAACACACACAAACACCCATCGACTTTTTCTTACAGGCATACAAATGGTTTCCCGCAAACACACACACACACACACACACACAATGTCACCCTCACAACACAGCACTCACACTGGATCTCCAGCAGAGCCATGAACACTTGGAACTGCACTGACACGCTCACATACGTGCTCCCGAAACACAGATACACAAGAAACACACACAAACACCCATCGACATTTCCTTACAGGCAGACACAGTGGGGTTCCCCCAAACACACACACACACACTGTCACACTCACAACACAGCACTCACACTGTTCCTTGCAGAGCCATCACCACTTGGAACTGCCCTGACATACCCAAAAACGTTGTCCCGAGACACACATACACAAGAAACACACAGAAACACCCATCGACTTTTTCTTACAGGCATACAAAATGGTTTCCCGCAAACACACACACACACACACACACACACTATCACACTCACAACACAGCACTCACACTGGGTCTCCCGCAGAACCCTCAACACTTGAAACTGCCCTAACATACTCTCAAACGTGGCCCGACACACACATATACAAGTAACACACAAACACCCATCGACTTTTTCTTACAGTCATACACAATGGTTTCCCTGAAACACACACACAGACACACACACACAAACTGTCACACTCACAACACAGCACTCACATTGGGTCTCCGGCATAACCATCAACACTTCGAACTGCCCTAACATACTCAAAAACGTGGTCCCGACACACACATACGCAAGAAACACAACCAAACACCCATCGACTTTTACGTAAAGGCATACACAGTGGGGTTCGAAACACACACACAGACACACACACACACACTGTCACACTCACAACACAGCACTCACACTGGGTCGCCAGCAGAGCCATCGACACTTGGAACTGACCTAACATATTCACAAACGTGGTCCCGAAACACACATACAGAAGAAACACACACAAACACCCATCGACTTTTTCTTACAGGCATACAAATGGTTTCCCGCAACACACACACACACACACACACAATGTCACCCTCACAACACAGCACTCACCCTGGATCTCCAGCAGAGCCATGAACACTTCGAACTGCCCTGACACACTCACATACGTGCTCCCGAAACACAGATACACAAGAAACACACACAAACACCCATCGACATTTCCTTACAGGCAGACACAGTGGGGTTCCCCCAAACACACACACACACACACACTGTCACACTCACAACACAGCACTCACACTGTTCCTTGCAGAGCCATCACCACTTGGAACTGCCCTGACATACCCAAAACCGTTGTCCCGAGACACACATACACAAGAAACACACAGAAACACCCATCTACTTTTTCTTACAGGCATACAAAATGGTTTCCCGCAAACACACACACACACACACACATACACTATCACACTCACAACACAGCACTCACACTGGGTCTCCCGCAGAACCCTCAACACTTGAAACTGCCCTAACATACTCTCAAACGTGGCCCGACACACACATATACAAGTAACACACAAACACCCATCGACTTTTTCTTACAGTCATACACAATGGTTTCCCTGAAACACACACACAGACACACACACACAAACTGTCACACTCACAACACAGCACTCACATTGGGTCTCCGGCATAACCATCCACACTTCGAACTGCCCTAACATACTCAAAAACGTGGTCCCGACACACACATACGCAAGAAACACAACCAAACACCCATCGACTTTTTCGTAAAGGCATACACAGTGGGGTTTCGAAACACACACAGACACACACACACACACTGTCACACTCACAACACAGCACTCACACTGGGTCGCCAGCAGAGCCATCGACACTTGGAACTGACCTAACATATTCACAAACGTGGTCCCGAAACACACATACAGAAGAAACACACACAAACACCCATCGACTTTTTCTTACAGGCATACAAATGGTTTCCCGCAACACACACACACTCACACACACACACACACACAATGTCACCCTCACAACACAGCACTCACACTGGATCTCCAGCAGAGCCATGAACACTTGGAACTGCACTGACACGCTCACATACGTGCTCCCGAAACACAGATACACAAGAAACACACACAAACACCCATCGACATTTCCTTACAGGCAGACACAGTGGGGTTCCCCCAAACACACACACACACACTGTCACACTCACAACACAGCACTCACACTGTTCCTTGCAGAGCCATCACCACTTGGAACTGCCCTGACATACCCAAAAACGTTGTCCCGAGACACACATACACAAGAAACACACAGAAACACCCATCGACTTTTTCTTACAGGCATACAAAATGGTTTCCCGCAAACACACACACACACACACACACACACACTATCACACTCACAACACAGCACTCACACTGGGTCTCCCGCAGAACCCTCAACACTTGAAACTGCCCTAACATACTCTCAAACGTGGCCCGACACACACATATACAAGTAACACACAAACACCCATCGACTTTTTCTTACAGTCATACACAATGGTTTCCCTGAAACACACACACAGACACACACACACAAACTGTCACACTCACAACACAGCACTCACATTGGGTCTCCGGCATAACCATCAACACTTCGAACTGCCCTAACATACTCAAAAACGTGGTCCCGACACACACATACGCAAGAAACACAACCAAACACCCATCGACTTTTTCGTAAAGGCATACACAGTGGGGTTCGAAACACACACACAGACACACACACACACACTGTCACACTCACAACACAGCACTCACACTGGGTCGCCAGCAGAGCCATCGACACTTGGAACTGACCTAACATATTCACAAACGTGGTCCCGAAACACACATACAGAAGAAACACACACAAACACCCATCGACTTTTTCTTACAGGCATACAAATGGTTTCCCGCAACACACACACACACACACACACACACAATGTCACCCTCACAACACAGCACTCACACTGGATCTCCAGCAGAGCCATGAACACTTGGAACTGCCCTGACACACTCACATACGTGCTCCCGAAACACAGATACACAAGAAACACACACAAACACCCATCGACATTTCCTTACAGGCAGACACAGTGGGGTTCCCCCAAACACACACACACACACTGTCACACTCACAACACAGCACTCACACTGTTCCTTGCAGAGCCATCACCACTTGGAACTGCCCTGACATACCCAAACACGTTGTCCCGAGACACACATACACAAGAAACACACAGAAACACCCATCAACTTTTTCTTACAGGCATACAAAATGGTTTCTCGCAAACACACACACACACACACACACACACTATCACACTCACAACACAGCACTCACACTGGGTCTCCCGCAGAACCCTCAACACTTGAAACTGCCCTAACATACTCTCAAACGTGGACCGACACACACATATACAAGTAACACACAAACACCCATCGACTTTTTCTTACAGTCATACACAATGGTTTCCCTGAAACACACACACAGACACACACACACAAACTGTCACACTCACAACACAGCACTCACATTGGGTCTCCGGCATAACCATCAACACTTCGAACTGCCCTAACATACTCAAAAACATGGTCCCGACACACACATACGCAAGAAACACAACCAAACACCCATCGACTTTTTCGTAAAGGCATACACAGTGGGGTTCGAAACACACACACAGACACACACACACACACTGTCACACTCACAACACAGCACTCACACTGGGTCTCCAGCAGAGCCATCGACACGTGGAACTGACCTAACATATTCACAAACGTGGTCCCGAAACACACATACAGAAGAAACACACACAAACACCCATCGACTTTTTCTTACAGGCATACAAATGGTTTCCCGCAAACACACACACACACACACACACACACAATGTCACCCTCACAACACAGCACTCACACTGGATCTCCAGCAGAGCCATGAACACTTGGAACTGCACTGACACGCTCACATACGTGCTCCCGAAACACAGATACACAAGAAACACACACAAACACCCATCGACATTTCCTTACAGGCAGACACAGTGGGGTTCCCCCAAACACACACACACACACTGTCACACTCACAACACAGCACTCACACTGTTCCTTGCAGAGCCATCACCACTTGGAACTGAACTGACATACCCAAAAACATTGTCCCGAGACACACATACACAAGAAACACACAGAAACACCCATCGACTTTTTCTTACAGGCATACAAAATGGTTTCCCGCACACACACACACACACACACACACACACTATCACACTCACAACACAGCACTCACACTGGGTCTCCCGCAGAACCCTCAACACTTGAAACTGCCCTAACGTACTCTCAAACGTGGCCCGACACACACATATACAAGTAACACACAAACACCCATCGACTTTTTCTTACAGTCATACACAATGGTTTCCCTGAAACACACACACAGACACACACAGACAAACTGTCACACTCACAACACAGCACTCACATTGGGTCTCCGGCATAACCATCAACACTTCGAACTGCCCTAACATACTCAACAACGTGGTCCCGACACACACATACGCAAGAAACACAACCAAACACCCATCGACTTTTTCGTAAAGGCATACACAGTGGGGTTTCGAAACACACACAGACACACACACACACACTGTCACACTCACAACACAGCACTCAAACTGGGTCGCCAGCAGAGCCATCGACACTTGGAACTGACCTAACATATTCACAAACGTGGTCCCGAAACACACATACAGAAGAAACACACACAAACACCCATCGACTTTTTCTTACAGGCATACAAATGGTTTCCCGCAAACACACACACACACACACACACACACAATGTCACCCTCACAACACAGCACTCACACTGGATCTCCAGCAGAGCCATGGACACTTGGAACTGCACTGACACGCTCACATACGTGCTCCCGAAACACAGATACACAAGAAACACACACAAACACCCATCGACATTTCCTTACAGGCAGACACAGTGGGGTTCCCCCAAACACACACACACACACTGTCACACTCACAACACAGCACTCACACTGTTCCTTGCAGAGCCATCACCACTTGGAACTGCCCTGACATACCCAAAAACGTTGTCCCGAGACACACATACACAAGAAACACACAGAAACACCCATCGACTTTTTCTTACAGGCATACAAAATGGTTTCCCGCAAACACACACACACACACACACACACACACACACTATCACACTCACAACACAGCACTCACACTGGGTCTCCCGCAGAACCCTCAACACTTGAAACTGCCCTAACATACTCTCAAACGTGGCCCGACACACACATATACAAGTAACACACAAACACCCATCGACTTTTTCTTACAGTCATACACAATGGTTTCCCTGAAACACACACACAGACACACACACACAAACTGTCACACTCACAACACAGCACTCACATTGGGTCTCCGGCATAACCATCAACACTTCGAACTGCCCTAACATACTCAAAAACGTGGTCCCGACACACACATACGCAAGAAACACAACCAAACACCCATCGACTTTTTCGTAAAGGCATACACAGTGGGGTTTCGAAACACACACAGACACACACACACACACTGTCACACTCACAACACAGCACTCACACTGGGTCGCCAGCAGAGCCATCGACACTTGGAACTGACCTAACATATTCACAAACGTGGTCCCGAAACACACATACAGAAGAAACACACACAAACACCCATCGACTTTTTCTTACAGGCATACAAATGGTTTCCCGCAAACACACACACACACACACACACACACAATGTCACCCTCACAACACAGCACTCACACTGGATCTCCAGCAGAGCCATGAACACTTGGAACTGCACTGACACGCTCACATACGTGCTCCCGAAACACAGATACACAAGAAACACACACAAACACCCATCGACATTTCCTTACAGGCAGACACAGTGGGGTTCCCCCAAACACACACACACACACTGTCACACTCACAACACAGCACTCACACTGTTCCTTGCAGAGCCATCACCACTTGGAACTGCCCTGACATACCCAAAAACGTTGTCCCGAGACACACATACACAAGAAACACACAGAAACACCCATCGACTTTTTCTTACAGGCATACAAAATGGTTTCCCGCACACACACACACACACACACACACACTATCACACTCACAACACAGCACTCACACTGGGTCTCCCGCAGAACCCTCAACACTTGAAACTGCCCTAACGTACTCTCAAACGTGGCCCGACACACACATATACAAGTAACACACAAACACCCATCGACTTTTTCTTACAGTCATACACAATGGTTTCCCTGAAACACACACACAGACACACACACACAAACTGTCACACTCACAACACAGCACTCACATTGGGTCTCCGGCATAACCATCAACACTTCGAACTGCCCTAACATACTCAAAAACGTGGTCCCGACACACACATACGCAAGAAACACAACCAAACACCCATCGACTTTTTCGTAAAGGCATACACAGTGGGGTTTCGAAACACACACAGACACACACACACACACTGTCACACTCACAACACAGCACTCACACTGGGTCGCCAGCAGAGCCATCGACACTTGGAACTGACCTAACATATTCACAAACGTGGTCCCGAAACACACATACAGAAGAAACACACACAAACACCCATCGACTTTTTCTTACAGGCATACAAATGGTTTCCCGCAAACACACACACACACACACACACACACAATGTCACCCTCACAACACAGCACTCACACTGGATCTCCAGCAGAGCCATGAACACTTGGAACTGCACTGACACGCTCACATACGTGCTCCCGAAACACAGATACACAAGAAACACACACAAACACCCATCGACATTTCCTTACAGGCAGACACAGTGGGGTTCCCCCAAACACACACACACACACTGTCACACTCACAACACAGCACTCACACTGTTCCTTGCAGAGCCATCACCACTTGGAACTGCCCTGACATACCCAAAAACGTTGTCCCGAGACACACATACACAAGAAACACACAGAAACACCCATCGACTTTTTCTTACAGGCATACAAAATGGTTTCCCGCACACACACACACACACACACACACACACTATCACACTCACAACACAGCACTCACACTGGGTCTCCCGCAGAACCCTCAACACTTGAAACTGCCCTAACGTACTCTCAAACGTGGCCCGACACACACATATACAAGTAACACACAAACACCCATCGACTTTTTCTTACAGTCATACACAATGGTTTCCCTGAAACACACACACAGACACACACAGACAAACTGTCACACTCACAACACAGCACTCACATTGGGTCTCCGGCATAACCATCAACACTTCGAACTGCCCTAACATACTCAAAAACGTGGTCCCGACACACACATACGCAAGAAACACAACCAAACACCCATCGACTTTTTCGTAAAGGCATACACAGTGGGGTTTCGAAACACACACAGACACACACACACACACTGTCACACTCACAACACAGCACTCACACTGGGTCGCCAGCAGAGCCATCGACACTTGGAACTGACCTAACATATTCACAAACGTGGTCCCGAAACACACATACAGAAGAAACACACACAAACACCCATCGACTTTTTCTTACAGGCATACAAATGGTTTCCCGCAAACACACACACACACACACACACACACACAATGTCACCCTCACAACACAGCACTCACACTGGATCTCCAGCAGAGCCATGAACACTTGGAACTGCACTGACACGCTCACATACGTGCTCCCGAAACACAGATACACAAGAAACACACACAAACACCCATCGACATTTCCTTACAGGCAGACACAGTGGGGTTCCCCCAAACACACACACACACACTGTCACACTCACAACACAGCACTCACACTGTTCCTTGCAGAGCCATCACCACTTGGAACTGCCCTGACATACCCAAAAACGTTGTCCCGAGACACACATACACAAGAAACACACAGAAACACCCATCGACTTTTTCTTACAGGCATACAAAATGGTTTCCCGCAAACACACACACACACACACACACACACACACACTATCACACTCACAACACAGCACTCACACTGGGTCTCCCGCAGAACCCTCAACACTTGAAACTGCCCTAACGTACTCTCAAACGTGGCCCGACACACACATATACAAGTAACACACAAACACCCATCGACTTTTTCTTACAGTCATACACATTGGTTTCCCTGAAACACACACACAGACACACACACACAAACTGTCACACTCACAACACAGCACTCACATTGGGTCTCCGGCATAACCATCAACACTTCGAACTGCCCTAACATACTCAAAAACGTGGTCCCGACACACACATACGCAAGAAACACAACCAAACACCCATCGACTTTTTCGTAAAGGCATACACAGTGGGGTTTCGAAACACACACAGACACACACACACACACTGTCACACTCACAACACAGCACTCACACTGGGTCGCCAGCAGAGCCATCGACACTTGGAACTGACCTAACATATTCACAAACGTGGTCCCGAAACACACATACAGAAGAAACACACACAAACACCCATCGACTTTTTCTTACAGGCATACAAATGGTTTCCCGCAAACACACACACACACACACACACACACAATGTCACCCTCACAACACAGCACTCACACTGGATCTCCAGCAGAGCCATGAACACTTGGAACTGCACTGACACGCTCACATACGTGCTCCCGAAACACAGATACACAAGAAACACACACAAACACCCATCGACATTTCCTTACAGGCAGACACAGTGGGGTTCCCCCAAACACACACACACACACTGTCACACTCACAACACAGCACTCACACTGTTCCTTGCAGAGCCATCACCACTTGGAACTGCCCTGACATACCCAATAACGTTGTCCCGAGACACAGATACACAAGAAACACACAGAAACACCCATCGACTTTTTCTTACACGCATACAAAATGGTTTCCCGCAAACACACACACACACACACACACACACTATCACACTCACAACACAGCACTCACACTGGGTCTCCCGCAGAACCCTCAACACTTGAAACTGCCCTAACATACTCTCAAACGTGGCCCGACACACACATATACAAGTAACACACAAACACCCATCGACTTTTTCTTACAGTCATACACAATGGTTTCCCTGAAACACACACACAGACACACACACACAAACTGTCACACTCACAACACAGCACTCACATTGGGTCTCCGGCATAACCATCAACACTTCGAACTGCCCTAACATACTCAAAAACGTGGTCCCGACACACACATACGCAAGAAACACAACCAAACACCCATCGACTTTTTCGTAAAGGCATACACAGTGGGGTTCGAAACACACACACAGACACACACACACACACTGTCACACTCACAACACAGCACTCACACTGGGTCTCCAGCAGAGCCATCGACACTTGGAACTGACCTAACATATTCACAAATGTGGTCCCGAAACACACATACAGAAGAAACACACACAAACACCCATCGACTTTTTCTTACAGGCATACAAATGGTTTCCCGCAACACACACACACACACACACAATGTCACCCTCAGAACACAGCACTCACACTGGATCTCCAGCAGAGCCATGAACACTTGGAACTGCCCTGACACACTCACATACGTGCTCCCGAAACACAGATACACAAGAAACACACACAAACACCCATCGACATTTCCTTACAGGCAGACACAGTGGGGTTCCCCCAAACACACACACACACACTGTCACACTCACAACACAGCACTCACACTGTTCCTTGCAGAGCCATCACCACTTGGAACTGCCCTGACATACCCAAAAACGTTGTCCCGAGACACACATACACAAGAAACACACAGAAACACCCATCGACTTTTTCTTACAGGCATACAAAATGGTTTCCCGCAAACACACACACACACACACACACACACTATCACACTCACAACACAGCACTCACACTGGGTCTCCCGCAGAACCCTCAACACTTGAAACTGCCCTAACATACTCTCAAACGTGGCCCGACACACACATATACAAGTAACACACAAACACCCATCGACTTTTTCTTACAGTCATAGACAATGGTTTCCCTGAAACACACACACAGACACACACACACAAACTGTCACACTCACAACACAGCACTCACATTGGGTCTCCGGCATAACCATCAACACTTCGAACTGCCCTAACATACTCAAAAACGTGGTCCCGACACACACATACGCAAGAAACACAACCAAACACCCATCGACTTTTTCGTAAAGGCTAACACAGTGGGGTTCGAAACACACACACAGACACACACACACACACTGTCACACTCACAACACAGCACTCACACTGGGTCGCCAGCAGAGCCATCAACACTTGGAACTGACCTAACATATTCACAAACGTGGTCCCGAAACACACATACAGAAGAAACACACACAAACACCCATCGACTTTTTCTTACAGGCATACAAATGGTTTCCCGCAACACACACACACACACACACACACACAATGTCACCCTCACAACACAGCACTCACACTGGATCTCCAGCAGAGCCATGAACACTTGGAACTGCCCTGACACACTCACATACGTGCTCCCGAAACACAGATGCACAAGAAACACACACAAACACCCATCGACATTTCCTTACAGGCAGACACAGTGGGGTTCCCCCAAACACACACACACACACTGTCACACTCACAACACAGCACTCACACTGTTCCTTGCAGAGCCATCACCACTTGGAACTGCCCTGACATACCCAAATACGTTGTCCCGAGACACACATACACAAGAAACACACAGAAACACCCATCGACTTTTTCTTACAGGCATACAAAATGGTTTCCCGCAAACACACACACACACACACACACACATACACTATCACACTCACAACACAGCACTCACACTGGGTCTCCCGCAGAACCCTCAACACTTGAAACTGCCCTAACGTACTCTCAAACGTGGCCCGACACACACATATACAAGTAACACACAAACACCCATCGACTTTTTCTTACAGTCATACACAATGGTTTCCCTGAAACACACACACAGACACACACACACAAACTGTCACACTCACAACACAGCACTCATATTGGGTCTCCGGCATAACCATCAACACTTCGAACTGCCCTAACATACTCAACAACGTGGTCCCGACACACACATACGCAAGAAACACAACCAAACACCCATCGACTTTTTCGTAAAGGCATACACAGTGGGGTTCGAAACACACACACAGACACACACACACACACTGTCACACTCACAACACAGCACTCACACTGGGTCGCCAGCAGAGCCATCGACACTTGGAACTGACCTAACATATTCACAAACGTGGTCCCGAAACACACATACAGAAGAAACACACACAAACACCCATCGACTTTTTCTTACAGGCATACAAATGGTTTCCCGCAAACACACACACACACACACACACACACACAATGTCACCCTCACAACACAGCACTCACACTGGATCTCCAGCAGAGCCATGAACACTTGGAACTGCACTGACACGCTCACATACGTGCTCCCGAAACACAGATACACAAGAAACACACACAAACACCCATCGACATTTCCTTACAGGCAGACACAGTGGGGTTCCCCCAAACACACACACACACACTGTCACACTCACAACACAGCACTCACACTGTTCCTTGCAGAGCCATCACCACTTGGAACTGCCCTGACATACCCAAAAACGTTGTCCCGAGACACACATACACAAGAAACACACAGAAACACCCATCGACTTTTTCTTACAGGCATACAAAATGGTTTCCCGCAAACACACACACACACACACAGACACTATCACACTCACAACACAGCACTCACACTCGGTCTCCCGCAGAACCCTCAACACTTGAAACTGCCCTAACATACTCTCAAACGTGGCCCGACACACACATATACAAGTAACACACAAACACCCATCGACTTTTTCTTACAGTCATACACAATGGTTTCCCTGAAACACACACACAGACACACACACACAAACTGTCACACTCACAACACAGCACTCACATTGGGTCTCCGGCATAACCATCAACATTTCGAACTGCCCTAACATACTCAACAACGTGGTCCCGACACACACATACGAAGAAACACAACCAAACACCCATCGACTTTTTCGTAAAGGCATACACAGTGGGGTTCGAAACACACACACAGACACACACACACACACTGTCACACTCACAACACAGCACTCCCACTGGGTCTCCAGCAGAGCCATCAACACTTGGAACTGACCTAACATATTCACAAACGTGGTCCCGAAACACACATACAGAAGAAACACACACAAACACCCATCGACTTTTTCTTACAGGCATACAAATGGTTTCCCGCAAACACACACACACACACACACACACACACACAATGTCACCCTCACAACACAGCACTCACACTGGATCTCCAGCAGAGCCATGAACACTTGGAACTGCCCTGACACACTCACATACGTGCTCCCGAAACACAGATACACAAGAAACACACACAAACACCCATCGACATTTCCTTACAGGCAGACACAGTGGGGTTCCCCCAAACACACACACACACACTGTCACACTCACAACACAGCACTCACACTGTTCCTTGCAGAGCCATCACCACTTGGAACTGCCCTGACATACCCAAATACGTTGTCCCGAGACACACATACACAAGAAACACACAGAAACACCCATCGACTTTTTCTTACAGGCATACAAAATGGTTTCTCGCAAACACACACACACACACACACACACACACACTATCACACTCACAACACAGCACTCACACTGGGTCTCCCGCAGAACCCTCAACACTTGAAACTCCCTAACATACTCTCAAACGTGGCCCGACACACACATATACAAGTAACACACAAACACCCATCGACTTTTTCTTACAGTCATACACAATGGTTTCCCTGAAACACACACACAGACACACACACAGAAACTGTCACACTCACAACACAGCACTCACATTGGGTCTCCGGCATAACCATCAACACTTCGAACTGCCCTAACATACTCAAAAACGTGGTCCCGACACACACATACGCAAGAAACACAACCAAACACCCATCGACTTTTTCGTAAAGGCATACACAGTGGGGTTTCGAAACACACACAGACACACACACACACACTGTCACACTCACAACACAGCACTCACACTGGGTCTCCAGCAGAGCCATCGACACTTGGAACTGACCTAACATATTCACAAACGTGGTCCCGAAACACACATACAGAAGAAACACACACAAACACCCATCGACTTTTTCTTACAGGCATACAAATGGTTTCCCGCAAACACACACACACACACACACACACACACACACACAATGTCACCCTCACAACACAGCACTCACACTGGATCTCCAGCAGAGCCATGAACACTTGGAACTGCACTGACACGCTCACATACGTGCTCCCGAAACACAGATACACAAGAAACACACACAAACACCCATCGACATTTCCTTACAGGCTGACACAGTGGGGTTCCCCCAAACACACACACACACACTGTCACACTCACAACACAGCACTCACACTGTTCCTTGCAGAGCCATCACCACTTGGAACTGCCCTGACATACCCAAAAACGTTGTCCCGAGACACACATACACAAGAAACACACAGAAACACCCATCGACTTTTTCTTACAGGCATACAAAATGGTTTCCCGCAAACACACACACACACACACACACACACTATCACACTCACAACACAGCACTCACACTGGGTCTCCCGCAGAACCCTCAACACTTGAAACTGCCCTAACATACTCTCAAACGTGGCCCGACACACACATATACAAGTAACACACAAACACCCATCGACTTTTTCTTACAGTCATACACAATGGTTTCCCTGAAACACACACACAGACACACACACACAAACTGTCACACTCACAACACAGCACTCACATTGGGTCTCTGGCATAACCATCAACACTTCGAACTGCCCTAACATACTCAAAAACGTGGTCCCGACACACACATACGCAAGAAACACAACCAAACACCCATCGACTTTTTCGTAAAGGCATACACAGTGGGGTTCAAAACACACACACAGACACACACACACACACTCTCACACTCACAACACAGCACTCACACTGGGTCTCCAGCAGAGCCATCAACACTTGGAACTGACCTAACATATTCACAAACGTGGTCCCGAAACACACATACAGAAGAAACACACACAAACACCCATCGACTTTTTCTTACAGGCATACAAATGGTTTCCCGCAACACACACACACACACACACAATGTCACCCTCACAACACAGCACTCACACTGGATCTCCAGCAGAGCCATGAACACTTGGAACTGCCCTGACACACTCACATACGTGCTCCCGAAAAACAGATACAGAAGAAACACACACAAACACCCATCGACATTTCCTTACAGGCAGACACAGTGGGGTTCCCCCAAACACACACACACACACTGTCACACTCACAACACAGCACTCACACTGTTCCTTGCAGAGCCATCACCACTTGGAACTGCCCTGACATACCCAAATACGTTGTCCGGAGACACACATACACAAGAAACACACAGAAACACCCATCGACTTTTTCTTACAGGCATACAAAATGGTTTCCCGCAAACACACACACACACACACACTATCACACTCACAACACAGCACTCACACTGGGTCTCCCGCAGAACCCTCAACACTTGAAACTGCCCTAACATACTCTCAAACGTGGCCCGACACACACATATACAAGTAACACACAAACACCCATCGACTTTTTCTTACAGTCATACACAATGGTTTCCCTGAAACACACACACAGACACACACACACAAACTGTCACACTCACAACACAGCACTCACATTGGGTCTCCGGCATAACCATCAACACTTCGAACTGCCCTAACATACTCAACAACGTGGTCCCGACACACACATACGCAAGAAACACAACCAAACACCCATCGACTTTTTCGTAAAGGCATACACAGTGGGGTTCGAAACACACACACAGACACACACACACACACTGTCACACTCACAACACAGCACTCACACTGGGTCGCCAGCAGAGCCATCGACACTTGGAACTGACCTAACATATTCACAAACGTGGTCCCGAAACACACATACAGAAGAAACACACACAAACACCCATCGACTTTTTCTTACAGGCATACAAATGGTTTCCCGCAAACACACACACACACACACACACACACAATGTCACCCTCACAACACAGCACTCACACTGGATCTCCAGCAGAGCCATGAACACTTGGAACTGCACTGACACGCTCACATACGTGCTCCCGAAACACAGATACACAAGAAACACACACAAACACCCATCGACATTTCCTTACAGGCAGACACAGTGGGGTTCCCCCAAACACACACACACACACTGTCACACTCACAACACAGCACTCACACTGTTCCTTGCAGAGCCATCACCACTTGGAACTGCCCTGACATACCCAAAAACGTTGTCCCGAGACACACATACACAAGAAACACACAGAAACACCCATCGACTTTTTCTTACAGGCATACAAAATGGTTTCCCGCAAACACACACACACACACACACACACACACACTATCACACTCACAACACAGCACTCACACTGGGTCTCCCGCAGAACCCTCAACACTTGAAACTGCCCTAACATACTCTCAAACGTGGCCCGACACACACATATACAAGTAACACACAAACACCCATCGACTTTTTCTTACAGTCATACACAATGGTTTCCCTGAAACACACACACAGACACACACACACAAACTGTCACACTCACAACACAGCACTCACATTGGGTCTCCGGCATAACCATCAACACTTCGAACTGCCCTAACATACTCAACAACGTGGTCCCGACACACACATACGCAAGAAACACAACCAAACACCCATCGACTTTTTCGTAAAGGCATACACAGTGGGGTTCAAAACACACACACAGACACACACACACACACTCTCACACTCACAACACAGCACTCACACTGGGTCTCCAGGAGAGCCATCAACACTTGGAACTGACCTAACATATTCACAAACGTGGTCCCGAAACACACATACAGAAGAAACACACACAAACACCCATCGACTTTTTCTTACAGGCATACAAATGGTTTCCCACAACACACACACACACACAGCACAATGTCACCCTCACAACACAGCACTCACACTGGATCTCCAGCAGAGCCATGAACACTTGGAACTGCCCTGACACACTCACATACGTGCTCCCGAAACACAGATACAGAAGAAACACACACAAACACCCATCGACATTTCCTTACAGGCAGACACAGTGGGGTTCCCCCAAACACACACACACACACTGTCACACTCACAACACAGCACTCACACTGTTCCTTGCAGAGCCATCACCACTTGGAACTGCCCTGACATACCCAAATACGTTGTCCCGAGACACACATACACAAGAAACACACAGAAACACCCATCGACTTTTTCTTACAGGCATACAAAATGGTTTCCCGCAAACACACACACACACACACACACACACACACTATCACACTCACAACACAGCACTCACACTGGGTCTCCCGCAGAACCCTCAACACTTGAAACTGCCCTAACATACTCTCAAACGTGGCCCGACACACACATATACAAGTAACACACAAACACCCATCGACTTTTTCTTACAGTCATACACAATGGTTTCCCTGAAACACACACACAGACACACACACACACACTGTCACACTCACAACACAGCACTCACATTGGGTCTCCGGCATAACCATCAACACTTCGAACTGCCCTAACATACTCAACAACGTGGTCCCGACACACACATACGCAAGAAACACAACCAAACACCCATCGACTTTTTCGTAAAGGCATACACAGTGGGGTTCGAAACACACACACAGACACACACACACACACTGTCACACTTACAACACAGCACTCACACTGGGTCGCCAGCAGAGCCATCGACACTTGGAACTGACCTAACATATTCACAAACGTGGTCCCGAAACACACATACAGAAGAAACACACACAAACACCCATCGACTTTTTCTTACAGGCATACAAATGGTTTCCCGCAAACACACACACACACACACACACACACAATGTCACCCTCACAACACAGCACTCACACTGGATCTCCAGCAGAGCCATGAACACTTGGAACTGCACTGACACGCTCACATACGTGCTCCCGAAACACAGATACACAAGAAACACACACAAACACCCATCGACATTTCCTTACAGGCAGACACAGTGTTGTTCCCCCAAACACACACACACACACTGTCACACTCACAACACAGCACTCACACTGTTCCTTGCAGAGCCATCACCACTTGGAACTGCCCTGACATACCCAAAAACGTTGTCCCGAGACACACATACACAAGAAACACACAGAAACACCCATCGACTTTTTCTTACAGGCATACAAAATGGTTTCCCGCAAACACACACACACACACACACACACACTATCACACTCACAACACAGCACTCACACTGGGTCTCCCGCAGAACCCTCAACACTTGAAACTGCCCTAACATACTCTCAAACGTGGCCCGACACACACATATACAAGTAACACACAAACACCCATCGACTTTTTCTTACAGTCATACACAATGGTTTCCCTGAAACACACACACAGACACACACACACAAACTGTCACACTCACAACACAGCACTCACATTGGGTCTCCGGCATAACCATCAACACTTCGAACTGCCCTAACATACTCAACAACGTGGTCCCGACACACACATACGCAAGAAACACAACCAAACACCCATCGACTTTTTCGTAAAGGCATACACAGTGGGGTTCGAAACACACACACAGACACACACACACACACTGTCACACTCACAACACAGCACTCACACCTGGTGTCCAGCAGAGCCATCAACACTTGGAACTGACCTAACATATTCACAAACGTGGTCCCGAAACACACATACAGAAGAAACACACACAAACACCCATCGACTTTTTCTTACAGGCATACAAATGGTTTCCCGCAACACACACACACACACACACACACACACACACACAATGTCACCCTCACAACACAGCACTCACACTGGATCTCCAGCAGAGCCATGAACACTTGGAACTGCCCTGACACACTCACATACGTGCTCCCGAAACACAGATACACAAGAAACACACACAAACACCCATCGACATTTCCTTACAGGCAGACACAGTGGGGTTCCCCCAAACACACACACACACACTGTCACACTCACAACACAGCACTCACACTGTTCCTTGCAGAGCCATCACCACTTGGAACTGCCCTGACATACCCAAATACGTTGTCCCGAGACACACATACACAAGAAACACACAGAAACACCCATCGACTTTTTCTTACAGGCATACAAAATGGTTTCTCGCAAACACACACACACACACACACACACACTATCACACTCACAACACAGCACTCACACTGGGTCTCCCGCAGAACCCTCAACACTTGAAACTGCCCTAACATACTCTCAAACGTGGCCCGACACACACATATACAAGTAACACACAAACACCCATCGACTTTTTCTTACAGTCATACACAATGGTTTCCCTGAAACACACACACAGACACACACACACAAACTGTCACACTCACAACACAGCACTCACATTGGGTCTCCGGCATAACCATCAACACTTCGAACTGCCCTAACATACTCAACAACGTGGTCCCGACACACACATACGCAAGAAACACAACCAAACACCCATCGACTTTTTCGTAAAGGCATACACAGTGGGGTTCGAAACACACACACAGACACACACACACACACTGTCACACTCACAACACAGCACTCACACATGGTCGCCAGCAGAGCCATCGACACTTGGAACTGACCTAACATATTCACAAACGTGGTCCCGAAACACACATACAGAAGAAACACACACAAACACCCATCGACTTTTTCTTACAGGCATACAAATGGTTTCCCGCAAACACACACACACACACACACACACACAATGTCACCCTCACAACACAGCACTCACACTGGATCTCCAGCAGAGCCATGAACACTTGGAACTGCACTGACACGCTCACATACGTGCTCCCGAAACACAGATACACAAGAAACACACACAAACACCCATCGACATTTCCTTACAGGCTGACACAGTGGGGTTCCCCCAAACACACACACACACACTGTCACACTCACAACACAGCACTCACACTGTTCCTTGCAGAGCCATCACCACTTGGAACTGCCCTGACATACCCAAAAACGTTGTCCCGAGACACACATACACAAGAAACACACAGAAACACCCATCGACTTTTTCTTACAGGCATACAAAATGGTTTCCCGCAAACACACACACACACACACACACTATCACACTCACAACACAGCACTCACACTGGGTCTCCCGCAGAACCCTCAACACTTGAAACTGCCCTAACATACTCTCAAACGTGGCCCGACACACACATATACAAGTAACACACAAACACCCATCGACTTTTTCTTACAGTCATACACAATGGTTTCCCTGAAACACACACACAGACACACACACACAAACTGTCACACTCACAACACAGCACTCACATTGGGTCTCCGGCATAACCATCAACACTTCGAACTGCCCTAACATACTCAAAAACGTGGTCCCGACACACACATACGCAAGAAACACAACCAAACACCCATCGACTTTTTCGTAAAGGCATACACAGTGGGGTTCGAAACACACACACAGACACACACACACACACTGTCACACTCACAACACAGCACTCACACTGGGTCTCCAGCAGAGCCATCAACACTTGGAACTGACCTAACATATTCACAAACGTGGTCCCGAAACACACATACAGAAGAAACACACACAAACACCCATCGACTTTTTCTTACAGGCATACAAATGGTTTCCCGCAACACACACACACACACACACACACACACAATGTCACCCTCACAACACAGCACTCACACTGGATCTCCAGCAGAGCTATGAACACTTGGAACTGCCCTGACACACTCACATACGTGCTCCCGAAACACAGATACACAAGAAACACACACAAACACCCATCGATATTTCCTTACAGGCAGACACAGTGGGGTTCCCCCAAACACACACACACACACTGTCACACTCACAACACAGCACTCACACTGTTCCTTGCAGAGCCATCACCACTTGGAACTGCCCTGACATACCCAAATACGTTGTCCCGAGACACACATACACAAGAAACACACAGAAACACCCATCGACTTTTTCTTACAGGCATACAAAATGGTTTCTCGCAAACACACACACACACACACACTATCACACTCACAACACAGCACTCACACTGGGTCTCCCGCAGAACCCTCAACACTTGAAACTGCCCTAACATACTCTCAAACGTGGCCCGACACACACATATACAAGTAACACACAAACACCCATCGACTTTTTCTTACAGTCATACACAATGGTTTCCCTGAAACACACACACAGACACACACACACAAACTGTCACACTCACAACACAGCACTCACATTGGGTCTCCGGCATAACCATCAACACTTCGAATTGCCCTAACATACTCAAAAACGTGGTCCCGACACACACATACGCAAGAAACACAACCAAACACCCATCGACTTTTTCGTAAAGGCATACACAGTGGGGTTTCGAAACACACACAGACACACACACACACACTGTCACACTCACAACACAGCACTCACACTGGGTCGCCAGCAGAGCCATCGACACTTGGAACTGACCTAACATATTCACAAACGTGGTCCCGAAACACACATACAGAAGAAACACACACAAACACCCATCGACTTTTTCTTACAGGCATACAAATGGTTTCCCGCAAACACACACACACACACACACACACAATGTCACCCTCACAACACAGCACTCACACTGGATCTCCAGCAGAGCCAGGAACACTTGGAACTGCACTGACACGCTCACATACGTGCTCCCGAAACACAGATACACAAGAAACACACACAAACACCCATCGACATTTCCTTACAGGCTGACACAGTGGGGTTCCCCCAAACACACACACACACACTGTCACACTCACAACACAGCACTCACACTGTTCCTTGCAGAGCCATCACCACTTGGAACTGCCCTGACATACCCAAAAACGTTGTCCCGAGACACACATACACAAGAAACACACAGAAACACCCATCGACTTTTTCTTACAGGCATACAAAATGGTTTCCCGCAAACACACACACACACACACACACACACACACACACTATCACACTCACAACACAGCACTCACACTGGGTCTCCCGCAGAACCCTCAACACTTGAAACTGCCCTAACATACTCTCAAACGTGGCCCGACACACACATATACAAGTAACACACAAACACCCATCGACTTTTTCTTACAGTCATACACAATGGTTTCCCTGAAACACACACACAGACACACACACACAAACTGTCACACTCACAACACAGCACTCACATTGGGTCTCCGGCATAACCATCAACACTTCGAACTGCCCTAACATACTCAAAAACGTGGTCCCGACACACACATACGCAAGAAACACAACCAAACACCCATCGACTTTTTCGTAAAGGCATACACAGTGGGGTTCGAAACACACACACAGACACACACACACTGTCACACTCACAACACAGCACTCACACTGGGTGTCCAGCAGAGCCATCAACACTTGGAACTGACCTAACATATTCACAATCGTGGTCCCGAAACACACATACAGAAGAAACACACACAAACACCCATCGACTTTTTCTTACAGGCATACAAATGGTTTCCCGCAACACACACACACACACACACACACACACAATGTCACCCTCACAACACAGCACTCACACTGGATCTCCAGCAGAGCCATGAACACTTGGAACTGCCCTGACACACTCACATACGTGCTCCCGAAACACAGATACACAAGAAACACACACAAACACCCATCGACATTTCCTTACAGGCAGACACAGTGGGGTTCCCCCAAACACACACACACACACTGTCACACTCACAACACAGCACTCACACTGTTCCTTGCAGAGCCATCACCACTTGGAACTGCCCTGACATACCCAAATACGTTGTCCCGAGACACACATACACAAGAAACACACAGAAACACCCATCGACTTTTTCTTACAAGCATACAAAATGGTTTCCCGCAAACACACACACACACACACACATACACTATCACACTCACAACACAGCACTCACACTGGGTCTCCCGCAGAACCCTCAACACTTGAAACTGCCCTAACATACTCTCAAACGTGGCCCGACACACACATATACAAGTAACACACAAACACCCATCGACTTTTTCTTACAGTCATACACAATGGTTTCCCTGAAACACACACACAGACACACACACACAAACTGTCACACTCACAACACAGCACTCACATTGGGTCTCCGGCATAACCATCAACACTTCGAACTGCCCTAACATACTCAAAAACGTGGTCCCAACACACACATACGCAAGAAACACAACCAAACACCCATCGACTTTTTCGTAAAGGCATACACAGTGGGGTTCGAAACACACACACAGACACACACACACACACTGTCACACTCACAACACAGCACTCACACTGGGTCGCCAACAGAGCCATCGACACTTGGAACTGACCTAACATATTCACAAACGTGGTCCCGAAACACACATACAGAAGAAACACACACAAACACCCATCGACTTTTTCTTACAGGCATACAAATGGTTTCCCGCAACACACACACACACACACACACACACACACACAATGTCACCCTCACAACACAGCACTCACACTGGATCTCCAGCAGAGCCATGAACACTTGGAACTGCCCTGACACACTCACATACGTGCTCCCGAAACACAGATACACAAGAAACACACACAAACACCCATCGACATTTCCTTACAGGCAGACACAGTGGGGTTCCCCCAAACACACACACACACACTGTCACACTCACAACACAGCACTCACACTGTTCCTTGCAGAGCCATCACCACTTGGAACTGCCCTGACATACCCAAATACGTTGTCCGGAGACACACATACACAAGAAACACAAAGAAACACCCATCGACTTTTTCTTACAGGCATACAAAATGGTTTCCCGCAAACACACACACACACACACACACACATACACTATCACACTCACTACACAGCACTCACACTGGGTCTCCCGCAGAACCCTCAACACTTGAAACTGCCCTAACATACTCTCAAACGTGGCCAGACACACACATATACAAGTAACACACAAACACCCATCGACTTTTTCTTACAGTCATACACAATGGTTTCCCTGAAACACACACACAGACACACACACACAAACTGTCACACTCACAACACAGCACTCACATTGGGTCTCCGGCATAACCATCAACACTTCGAACTGCCCTAACATACTCAACAACGTGGTCCCGACACACACATACGCAAGAAACACAACCAAACACCCATCGACTTTTTCGTAAAGGCATACACAGTGGGGTTCGAAACACACACACAGACACACACACACACACTGTCACACTCACAACACAGCACTCACACTGGGTCGCCAGCAGAGCCATCGACACTTGGAACTGACCTAACATATTCACAAACGTTGTCCCGAAACACACATACAGAAGAAACACACACAAACACCCATCGACTTTTTCTTACAGGCATACAAATGGTTTCCCGCAAACACACACACACACACACACACACACACACACAATGTCACCCTCACAACACAGCACTCACACTGGATCTCCAGCAGAGCCATGAACACTTGGAACTGCACTGACACGCTCACATACGTGCTCCCGAAACACAGATACACAAGAAACACACACAAACACCCATCGACATTTCCTTACAGGCAGACACAGTGGGGTTCCCCCAAACACACACACACACACTGTCACACTCACAACACAGCACTCACACTGTTCCTTGCAGAGCCATCACCACTTGGAACTGCCCTGACATACCCAAAAACGTTGTCCCGAGACACACATACACAAGAAACACACAGAAACACCCATCGACTTTTTCTTACAGGCATACAAAATGGTTTCCCGCAAACACACACACACACACACACTATCACACTCACAACACAGCACTCACACTCGGTCTCCCGCAGAACCCTCAACACTTGAAACTGCCCTAACATTCTCTCAAACGTGGCCCGACACACACATATACAAGTAACACACAAACACCCATCGACTTTTTCTTACAGTCATACACAATGGTTTCCCTGAAACACACACACAGACACACACACACAAACTGTCACACTCACAACACAGCACTCACATTGGGTCTCCGGCATAACCATCAACACTTCGAACTGCCCTAACATACTCAACAACGTGGTCCCGACACACACATACGCAAGAAACACAACCAAACACCCATCGACTTTTTCGTAAAGGCATACACAGTGGGGTTCGAAACACACACACAGACACACACACACACACTGTCACACTCACAACACAGCACTCACACTGGGTCGCCAACAGAGCCATCGACACTTGGAACTGACCTAACATATTCACAAACGTGGTCCCGAAACACACATACAGAAGAAACACACACAAACACCCATCGACTTTTTCTTACAGGCATACAAATGGTTTCCCGCAACACACACACACACACACACACACAATGTCACCCTCACAACACAGCACTCACACTGGATCTCCAGCAGAGCCATGAACACTTGGAACTGCACTGACACGCTCACATACGTGCTCCCGAAACACAGATACACAAGAAACACACACAAACACCCATCGACATTTCCTTACAGGCAGACACAGTGGGGTTCCCCCAAACACACACACACACACTGTCACACTCACAACACAGCACTCACACTGTTCCTTGCAGAGCCATCACCACTTGGAACTGCCCTGACATACCCAAAAACGTTGTCCCGAGACACACATACACAAGAAACACACAGAAACACCCATCGACTTTTTCTTACAGGCATACAAAATGGTTTCCCGCAAACACACACACACACACACACACACACTATCACACTCACAACACAGCACTCACACTGGGTCTCCCGCAGAACCCTCAACACTTGAAACTGCCCTAACATACTCTCAAACGTGGCCCGACACACACATATACAAGTAACACACAAACACCCATCGACTTTTTCTTACACTCATACACAATGGTTTCCCTGAAACACACACACAGACACACACACACAAACTGTCACACTCACAACACAGCACTCACATTGGGTCTCTGGCATAACCATCAACACTTCGAACTGCCCTAACATACTCAAAAACGTGGTCCCAACACACACATACGCAAGAAACACAACCAAACACCCATCGACTTTTTCGTAAAGGCATACACAGTGGGGTTCGAAACACACACACAGACACACACACACACACTCTCACACTCACAACACAGCACTCACACTGGGTGTCCAGCAGAGCCATCAACACTTGGAACTGACCTAACATATTCACAAACGTGGTCCCGAAACACACATACAGAAGAAACACACACAAACACCCATCGACTTTTTCTTACAGGCATACAAATGGTTTCCCGCAACACACACACACACACACACACACACACACAATGTCACCCTCACAACACAGCACTCACACTGGATCTCCAGCAGAGCCATGAACACTTGGAACTGCCCTGACACACTCACATACGTGCTCCCGAAACACAGATACACAAGAAACACACACAAACACCCATCGACATTTCCTTACAGGCAGACACAGTGGGGTTCCCCCAAACACACACACACACACTGTCACACTCACAACACAGCACTCACACTGTTCCTTGCAGAGCCATCACCACTTGGAACTGCCCTGACATACCCAAATACGTTGTCCCGAGACACACATACACAAGAAACACACAGAAACACCCATCGACTTTTTCTTACAGGCATACAAAATGGTTTCTCGCAAACACACACACACACACACACACACACACACTATCACACTCACAACACAGCACTCACACTGGGTCTCCCGCAGAACCCTCAACACTTGAAACTGCCCTAACATACTCTCAAACGTGGCCCGACACACACATATACAAGTAACACACAAACACCCATCGACTTTTTCTTACAGTCATACACAATGGTTTCCCTGAAACACACACACAGACACACACACACAAACTGTCACACTCACAACACAGCACTCACATTGGGTCTCCGGCATAACCATCAACACTTCGAACTGCCCTAACATACTCAAAAACGTGGTCCCGACACACACATACGCAAGAAACACAACCAAACACCCATCGACTTTTTCGTAAAGGCATACACAGTGGGGTTTCGAAACACACACAGACACACACACACACACTGTCACACTCACAACACAGCACTCACACTGGGTCGCCAGTAAAGCCATCGACACTTTGAACTGACCTAACATATTCACAAACGTGGTCCCGAAACACACATACAGAAGAAACACACACAAACACCCATCGACTTTTTCTTACAGGCATACAAATGGTTTCCCGCAAACACACACACACACACACACACACACACACACAATGTCACCCTCACAACACAGCACTCACACTGGATCTCCAGCAGAGCCATGAACACTTGGAACTGCCCTGACACGCTCACATACGTGCTCCCGAAACACAGATACACAAGAAACACACACAAACACCCATCGACATTTCCTTACAGGCTGACACAGTGGGGTTCCCCCAAACACACACACACACACTGTCACACTCACAACACAGCACTCACACTGTTCCTTGCAGAGCCATCACCACTTGGAACTGCCCTGACATACCCAAAAACGTTGTCCCGAGACACACATACACAAGAAACACACAGAAACACCCATCGACTTTTTCTTACAGGCATACAAAATGGTTTCCCGCAAACACACACACACACACACACACACACTATCACACTCACAACACAGCACTCACACTGGGTCTCCCGCAGAACCCTCAACACTTGAAACTGCCCTAACATACTCTCAAACGTGGCCCGACACACACATATACAAGTAACACACAAACACCCATCGACTTTTTCTTACAGTCATACACAATGGTTTCCCTGAAACACACACACAGACACACACACACAAACTGTCACACTCACAACACAGCACTCACATTGGGTCTCCGGCATAACCATCAACACTTCGAACTGCCCTAACATACTCAACAACGTGGTCCCGACACACACATACGCAAGAAACACAACCAAACACCCATCGACTTTTTCGTAAAGGCATACACAGTGGGGTTCGAAACACACACACAGACACACACACACACACTGTCACACTCACAACACAGCACTCACACTGGGTCTCCAGCAGAGCCATCAACACTTGGAACTGACCTAACATATTCACAAACGTGGTCCCGAAACACACATACAGAAGAAACACACACAAACACCCATCGACTTTTTCTTACAGGCATACAAATGGTTTCCCGCAAACACACACACACACACACACACACACACACACACACACAATGTCACCCTCACAACACAGCACTCACACTGGATCTCCAGCAGAGCCATGAACACTTGGAACTGCCCTGACACACTCACATACGTGCTCCCGAAACACAGATACACAAGAAACACACACAAACACCCATCGACATTTCCTTACAGGCAGACACAGTGGGGTTCCCCCAAACACACACACACACACTGTCACACTCACAACACAGCACTCACACTGTTCCTTGCAGAGCCATCACCACTTGGAACTGCCCTGACATACCCAAATACGTTGTCCCGAGACACACATACACAAGAAACACACAGAAACACCCATCGACTTTTTCTTACAGGCATACAAAATGGTTTCTCGCAAACACACACACACACACACACACACTATCACACTCACAACACAGCACTCACACTGGGTCTCCCGCAGAACCCTCAACACTTGAAACTCCCTAACATACTCTCAAACGTGGCCCGACACACACATATACAAGTAACACACAAACACCCATCGACTTTTTCTTACAGTCATACACAATGGTTTCCCTGAAACACACACACAGACACACACACAGAAACTGTCACACTCACAACACAGCACTCACATTGGGTCTCCGGCATAACCATCAACACTTCGAACTGCCCTAACATACTCAAAAACGTGGTCCCGACACACACATACGCAAGAAACACAACCAAACACCCATCGACTTTTTCGTAAAGGCATACACAGTGGGGTTTCGAAACACACACAGACACACACACACACACTGTCACACTCACAACACAGCACTCACACTGGGTCGCCAGCAGAGCCATCGACACTTGGAACTGACCTAACATATTCACAAACGTGGTCCCGAAACACACATACAGAAGAAACACACACAAACACCCATCGACTTTTTCTTACAGGCATACAAATGGTTTCCCGCAAACACACACACACACACACACACACACAATGTCACCCTCACAACACAGCACTCACACTGGATCTCCAGCAGAGCCATGAACACTTGGAACTGCACTGACACGCTCACATACGTGCTCCCGAAACACAGATACACAAGAAACACACACAAACACCCATCGACATTTCCTTACAGGCTGACACAGTGGGGTTCCCCCAAACACACACACACACACTGTCACACTCACAACACAGCACTCACACTGTTCCTTGCAGAGCCATCACCACTTGGAACTGCCCTGACATACCCAAAAACGTTGTCCCGAGACACACATACACAAGAAACACACAGAAACACCCATCGACTTTTTCTTACAGGCATACAAAATGGTTTCCCGCAAACACACACACACACACACACACACACACACACTATCACACTCACAACACAGCACTCACACTGGGTCTCCCGCAGAACCCTCAACACTTGAAACTGCCCTAACATACTCTCAAACGTGGCCCGACACACACATATACAAGTAACACACAAACACACATCGACTTTTTCTTACAGTCATACACAATGGTTTCCCTGAAACACACACACAGACACACACACACAAACTGTCACACTCACAACACAGCACTCACATTGGGTCTCCGGCATAACCATCAACACTTCGAACTGCCCTAACATACTCAACAACGTGGTCCCGACACACACATACGCAAGAAACACAACCAAACACCCATCGACATTTTCGTAAAGGCATACACAGTGGGGTTCGAAACACACACACAGACACACACACACTGTCACACTCACAACACAGCACTCACACTGGGTGTCCAGCAGAGCCATCAACACTTGGAACTGACCTAACATATTCACAAACGTGGTCCCGAAACACACATACAGAAGAAACACACACAAACACCCATCGACTTTTTCTTACAGGCATACAAATGGTTTCCCGCAACACACACACACACACACACACACAATGTCACCCTCACAACACAGCACTCACACTGGATCTCCAGCAGAGCCATGAACACTTGGAACTGCCCTGACACGCTCACATACGTGCTCCCGAAACACAGATACACAAGAAACACACACAAACACCCATCGACATTTCCTTACAGGCAGACACAGTGGGGTTCCCCCAAACACACACACACACACTGTCACACTCACAACACAGCACTCACACTGTTCCTTACAGAGCCATCACCACTTGGAACTGCCCTGACATACCCAAATACGTTGTCCGGAGACACACATACACAAGAAACACAAAGAAACACCCATCGACTTTTTCTTACAGGCATACAAAATGGTTTCCCGCAAACACACACACACACACACACACACATACACTATCACACTCACTACACAGCACTCACACTGGGTCTCCCGCAGAACCCTCAACACTTGAAACTGCCCTAACATACTCTCAAACGTGGCCCGACACACACATATACAAGTAACACACAAACACCCATCGACTTTTTCTTACAGTCATACACAATGGTTTCCCTGAAACACACACACAGACACACACACACAAACTGTCACACTCACAACACAGCACTCACATTGGGTCTCCGGCATAACCATCAACACTTCGAACTGCCCTAACATACTCAACAACGTGGTCCCGACACACACATACGCAAGAAACACAACCAAACACCCATCGACTTTTTCGTAAAGGCATACACAGTGGGGTTCGAAACACACACACAGACACACACACACACACTGTCACACTCACAACACAGCACTCACACTGGGTGTCCAGCAGAGCCATCAACACTTGGAACTGACCTAACATATTCACAAACGTGGTCCCGAAACACACATACAGAAGAAACACACACAAACACCCATCGACTTTTTCTTACAGGCATACAAATGGTTTCCCGCAACACACACACACACACACACACACACACACACACAATGTCACCCTCACAACACAGCACTCACACTGGATCTCCAGCAGAGCCATGAACACTTGGAACTGCCCTGACACACTCACATACGTGCTCCCGAAACACAGATACACAAGAAACACACACAAACACCCATCGACATTTCCTTACAGGCAGACACAGTGGGGTTCCCCCAAACACACACACACACACTGTCACACTCACAACACAGCACTCACACTGTTCCTTGCAGAGCCATCACCACTTGGAACTGCCCTGACATACCCAAATACGTTGTCCCGAGACACACATACACAAGAAACACACAGAAACACCCATCGACTTTTTCTTACAGGCATACAAAATGGTTTCCCGCAAACACACACACACACACACACATACACTATCACACTCACAACACAGCACTCACACTGGGTCTCCCGCAGAACCCTCAACACTTGAAACTGCCCTAACATACTCTCAAACGTGGCCCGACACACACATATACAAGTAACACACAAACACCCATCGACTTTTTCTTACAGTCATACACAATGGTTTCCCTGAAACACACACACAGACACACACACACAAACTGTCACACTCACAACACAGCACTCACATTGGGTCTCCGGCATAACCATCAACACTTCGAACTGCCCTAACATACTCAACAACGTGGTCCCGACACACACATACGCAAGAAACACAACCAAACACCCATCGACTTTTTCGTAAAGGCATACACAGTGGGGTTTCGAAACACACACAGACACACACACACACACTGTCACACTCACAACACAGCACTCACACTGGGTCGCCAGCAGAGCCATCGACACTTGGAACTGACCTAACATATTCACAAACGTGGTCCCGAAACACACATACAGAAGAAACACACACAAACACCCATCGACTTTTTCTTACAGGCATACAAATGGTTTCCCGCAAACACACACACACACACACACACACACACACAATGTCACCCTCACAACACAGCACTCACACTGGATCTCCAGCAGAGCCATGAACACTTGGAACTGCACTGACACGCTCACATACGTGCTCCCGAAACACAGATACACAAGAAACACACACAAACACCCATCGACATTTCCTTACAGGCAGACACAGTGGGGTTCCCCCAAACACACACACACACACTGTCACACTCACAACACAGCACTCACACTGTTCCTTGCAGAGCCATCACCACTTGGAACTGCCCTGACATACCCAAAAACGTTGTCCCGAGACACACATACACAAGAAACACACAGAAACACCCATCGACTTTTTCTTACAGGCATACAAAATGGTTTCCCGCAAACACACACACACACACACACTATCACACTCACAACACAGCACTCACACTGGGTCTCCCGCAGAACCCTCAACACTTGAAACTGCCCTAACATACTCTCAAACGTGGCCCGACACACACATATACAAGTAACACACAAACACCCATCGACTTTTTCTTACAGTCATACACAATGGTTTCCCTGAAACACACACACAGACACACACACACAAACTGTCACACTCACAACACAGCACTCACATTGGGTCTCTGGCATAACCATCAACACTTCGAACTGCCCTAACATACTCAAAAACATGGTCCCGACACACACATACGCAAGAAACACAACCAAACACCCATCGACTTTTTCGTAAAGGCATACACAGTGGGGTTCGAAACACACACACAGACACACACACACACACTCTCACACTCACAACACAGCACTCACACTGGGTCTCCAGCAGAGGCATCAACACTTGGAACTGACCTAACATATTCACAAACGTGGTCCCGAAACACACATACAGAAGAAACACACACAAACACCCATCGACTTTTTCTTACAGGCATACAAATGGTTTCCCGCAACACACACACACACACAGCACAATGTCACCCTCACAACACAGCACTCACACTGGATCTCCAGCAGAGCCATGAACACTTGGAACTGCCCTGACACACTCACATACGTGCTCCCGAAACACAGATACACAAGAAACACACACAAACACCCATCGACATTTCCTTACAGGCAGACACAGTGGGGTTCCCCCAAACACACACACACACACTGTCACACTCACAACACAGCACTCACACTGTTCCTTGCAGAGCCATCACCACTTGGAACTGCCCTGACATACCCAAATACGTTGTCCCGAGACACACATACACAAGAAACACACAGAAACACCCATCGACTTTTTCTTACAGGCATACAAAATGGTTTCCCGCAAACACACACACACACACACACACACACTATCACACTCACAACACAGCACTCACACTGGGTCTCCCGCAGAACCCTCAACACTTGAAACTGCCCTAACATACTCTCAAACGTGGCCCGACACACACATATACAAGTAACACACAAACACCCATCGACTTTTTCTTACAGTCATACACAATGGTTTCCCTGAAACACACACACAGACACACACACACAAACTGTCACACTCACAACACAGCACTCACATTGGGTTTCCGGCATAACCATCAACACTTCGAACTGCCCTAACATACTCAACAACGTGGTCCCGACACACACATACGCAAGAAACACAACCAAACACCCATCGACTTTTTCGTAAAGGCATACACAGTAGGGTTTCGAAACACACACAGACACACACACACACACTGTCACACTCACAACACAGCACTCACACTGGGTCGCCAGCAGAGCCATCGACACTTGGAACTGACCTAACATATTCACAAACGTGGTCCCGAAACACACATACAGAAGAAACACACACAAACACCCATCGACTTTTTCTTACAGGCATACAAATGGTTTCCCGCAAACACACACACACACACACACACACACAATGTCACCCTCACAACACAGCACTCACACTGGATCTCCAGCAGAGCCATGAACACTTGGAACTGCACTGACACGCTCACATACGTGCTCCCGAAACACAGATACACAAGAAACACACACAAACACCCATCGACATTTCCTTACAGGCAGACACAGTGGGGTTCCCCCAAACACACACACACACACTGTCACACTCACAACACAGCACTCACACTGTTCCTTGCAGAGCCATCACCACTTGGAACTGCCCTGACATACCCAAAAACGTTGTCCCGAGACACACATACACAAGAAACACACAGAAACACCCATCGACTTTTTCTTACAGGCATACAAAATGGTTTCCCGCAAACACACACACACACACACACACACTATCACACTCACAACACAGCACTCACACTGGGTCTCCCGCAGAACCCTCAACACTTGAAACTGCCCTAACATACTCTCAAACGTGGCCCGACACACACATATACAAGTAACACACAAACACCCATCGACTTTTTCTTACAGTCATACACAATGGTTTCCCTGAAACACACACACAGACACACACACACAAACTGTCACACTCACAACACAGCACTCACATTGGGTCTCCGGCATAACCATCAACACTTCGAACTGCCCTAACATACTCAACAACGTGGTCCCGACACACACATACGCAAGAAACACAACCAAACACCCATCGACTTTTTCGTAAAGGCATACACAGTGGGGTTCGAAACACACACACAGACACACACACACACACTGTCACACTCACAACACAGCACTCACACTGGGTCTCCAGCAGAGCCATCAACACTTGGAACTGACCTAACATATTCACAAACGTGGTCCCGAAACACACATACAGAAGAAACACACACAAACACCCATCGACTTTTTCTTACAGGCATACAAATGGTTTCCCGCAAACACACACACACACACACACACACACACACACACACAATGTCACCCTCACAACACAGCACTCACACTGGATCTCCAGCAGAGCCATGAACACTTGGAACTGCCCTGACACACTCACATACGTGCTCCCGAAACACAGATACACAAGAAACACACACAAACACCCATCGACATTTCCTTACAGGCAGACACAGTGGGGTTCCCCCAAACACACACACACACACTGTCACACTCACAACACAGCACTCACACTGTTCCTTGCAGAGCCATCACCACTTGGAACTGCCCTGACATACCCAAATACGTTGTCCCGAGACACACATACACAAGAAACACACAGAAACACCCATCGACTTTTTCTTACAGGCATACAAAATGGTTTCTCGCAAACACACACACACACACACACACACACTATCACACTCACAACACAGCACTCACACTGGGTCTCCCGCAGAACCCTCAACACTTGAAACTCCCTAACATACTCTCAAACGTGGCCCGACACACACATATACAAGTAACACACAAACACCCATCGACTTTTTCTTACAGTCATACACAATGGTTTCCCTGAAACACACACACAGACACACACACAGAAACTGTCACACTCACAACACAGCACTCACATTGGGTCTCCGGCATAACCATCAACACTTCGAACTGCCCTAACATACTCAAAAACGTGGTCCCGACACACACATACGCAAGAAACACAACCAAACACCCATCGACTTTTTCGTAAAGGCATACACAGTGGGGTTTCGAAACACACACAGACACACACACACACACTGTCACACTCACAACACAGCACTCACACTGGGTCGCCAGCAGAGCCATCGACACTTGGAACTGACCTAACATATTCACAAACGTGGTCCCGAAACACACATACAGAAGAAACACACACAAACACCCATCGACTTTTTCTTACAGGCATACAAATGGTTTCCCGCAAACACACACACACACACACACACACACACACACAATGTCACCCTCACAACACAGCACTCACACTGGATCTCCAGCAGAGCCATGAACACTTGGAACTGCACTGACACGCTCACATACGTGCTCCCGAAACACAGATACACAAGAAACACACACAAACACCCATCGACATTTCCTTACAGGCTGACACAGTGGGGTTCCCCCAAACACACACACACACACTGTCACACTCACAACACAGCACTCACACTGTTCCTTGCAGAGCCATCACCACTTGGAACTGCCCTGACATACCCAAAAACGTTGTCCCGAGACACACATACACAAGAAACACACAGAAACACCCATCGACTTTTTCTTACAGGCATACAAAATGGTTTCCCGCAAACACACACACACACACACACACACACTATCACACTCACAACACAGCACTCACACTGGGTCTCCCGCAGAACCCTCAACACTTGAAACTGCCCTAACATACTCTCAAACGTGGCCCGACACACACATATACAAGTAACACACAAACACCCATCGACTTTTTCTTACAGTCATACACAATGGTTTCCCTGAAACACACACACAGACACACACACACAAACTGTCACACTCACAACACAGCACTCACATTGGGTCTCCGGCATAACCATCAACACTTCGAACTGCCCTAACATACTCAAAAACGTGGTCCCGACACACACATACGCAAGAAACACAACCAAACACCCATCGACTTTTTCGTAAAGGCATACACAGTGGGGTTCGAAACACACACACAGACACACACACACTCACTGTCACACTCACAACACAGCACTCACACTGGGTCTCCAGCAGAGCCATCAACACTTGGAACTGACCTAACATATTCACAAACGTGGTCCCGAAACACACATACAGAAGAAACACACACAAACACCCATCGACTTTTTCTTACAGGCATACAAATGGTTTCCCGCAACACACACACACACACACACACACACAATGTCACCCTCACAACACAGCACTCACACTGGATCTCCAGCAGAGCCATGAACACTTGGAACTGCCCTGACACACTCACATACGTGCTCCCGAAACACAGATACACAAGAAACACACACAAACACCCATCGACATTTCCTTACAGGCAGACACAGTGGGGTTCCCCCAAACACACACACACACACTGTCACAATCACAACACAGCACTCACACTGTTCCTTGCAGAGCCATCACCACTTGGAACTGCCCTGACATACCCAAAAACGTTGTCCCGAGACACACATACACAAGAAACACACAGAAACACCCATCGACTTTTTCTTACAGGCATACAAAATGGTTTCTCGCAAACACACACACACACACACACACACACTATCACACTCACAACACAGCACTCACACTGGGTCTCCCGCAGAACCCTCAACACTTGAAACTGCCCTAACATACTCTCAAACGTGGCCCGACACACACATATACAAGTAACACACAAACACCCATCGACTTTTTCTTACAGTCATACACAATGGTTTCCCTGAAACACACACACAGACACACACACAGAAACTGTCACACTCACAACACAGCACTCACATTGGGTCTCCGGCATAACCATCAACACTTCGAACTGCCCTAACATACTCAAAAACGTGGTCCCGACACACACATACGCAAGAAACACAACCAAACACCCATCGACTTTTTCGTAAAGGCATACACAGTGGGGTTTCGAAACACACACAGACACACACACACACACTGTCACACTCACAACACAGCACTCACACTGGGTCGCCAGTAGAGCCATCGACACTTGGAACTGACCTAACATATTCACAAACGTGGTCCCGAAACACACATACAGAAGAAACACACACAAACACCCATCGACTTTTTCTTACAGGCATACAAATGGTTTCCCGCAAACACACACACACACACACACACACACAATGTCACCCTCACAACACAGCACTCACACTGGATCTCCAGCAGAGCCATGAACACTTGGAACTGCACTGACACGCTCACATACGTGCTCCCGAAACACAGATACACAAGAAACACACACAAACACCCATCGACATTTCCTTACAGGCTGACACAGTGGGGTTCCCCCAAACACACACACACACACTGTCACACTCACAACACAGCACTCACACTGTTCCTTGCAGAGCCATCACCACTTGGAACTGCCCTGACATACCCAAAAACGTTGTCCCGAGACACACATACACAAGAAACACACAGAAACACCCATCGACTTTTTCTTACAGGCATACAAAATGGTTTCCCGCAAACACACACACACACACACACACACACACACTATCACACTCACAACACAGCACTCACACTGGGTCTCCCGCAGAACCCTCAACACTTGAAACTGCCCTAACATACTCTCAAACGTGGCCCGACACACACATATACAAGTAACACACAAACACACATCGACTTTTTCTTACAGTCATACACAATGGTTTCCCTGAAACACACACACAGACACACACACACAAACTGTCACACTCACAACACAGCACTCACATTGGGTCTCCGGCATAACCATCAACACTTCGAACTGCCCTAACATACTCAAAAACGTGGTCCCGACACACACATACGCAAGAAACACAACCAAACACCCATCGACTTTTTCGTAAAGGCATACACAGTAGGGTTTCGAAACACACACAGACACACACACACACACTGTCACACTCACAACACAGCACTCACACTGGGTCGCCAGCAGAGCCATCGACACTTGGAACTGACCTAACATATTCACAAACGTGGTCCCGAAACACACATACAGAAGAAACACACACAAACACCCATCGACTTTTTCTTACAGGCATACAAATGGTTTCCCGCAAACACACACACACACACACACACACACAATGTCACCCTCACAACACAGCACTCACACTGGATCTCCAGCAGAGCCATGAACACTTGGAACTGCACTGACACGCTCACATACGTGCTCCCGAAACACAGATACACAAGAAACACACACAAACACCCATCGACATTTCCTTACAGGCAGACACAGTGGGGTTCCCCCAAACACACACACACACACTGTCACACTCACAACACAGCACTCACACTGTTCCTTGCAGAGCCATCACCACTTGGAACTGCCCTGACATACCCAAAAACGTTGTCCCGAGACACACATACACAAGAAACACACAGAAACACCCATCGACTTTTTCTTACAGGCATACAAAATGGTTTCCCGCAAACACACACACACACACACACACACACACTATCACACTCACAACACAGCACTCACACTGGGTCTCCCGCAGAACCCTCAACACTTGAAACTGCCCTAACATTCTCTCAAACGTGGCCCGACACACACATATACAAGTAACACACAAACACCCATCGACTTTTTCTTACAGTCATACACAATGGTTTCCCTGAAACACACACACAGACACACACACACAAACTGTCACACTCACAACACAGCACTCACATTGGGTCTCCGGCATAACCATCAACACTTCGAACTGCCCTAACATACTCAACAACGTGGTCCCGACACACACATACGCAAGAAACACAACCAAACACCCATCGACTTTTTCGTAAAGGCATACACAGTGGGGTTCGAAACACACACACAGACACACACACACACACTGTCACACTCACAACACAGCACTCACACTGGGTCTCCAGCAGAGCCATCAACACTTGGAACTGACCTAACATATTCACAAACGTGGTCCCGAAACACACATACAGAAGAAACACACACAAACACCCATCGACTTTTTCTTACAGGCATACAAATGGTTTCCCGCAAACACACACACACACACACACACACACACACACACAATGTCACCCTCACAACACAGCACTCACACTGGATCTCCAGCAGAGCCATGAACACTTGGAACTGCCCTGACACACTCACATACGTGCTCCCGAAACACAGATACACAAGAAACACACACAAACACCCATCGACATTTCCTTACAGGCAGACACAGTGGGGTTCCCCCAAACACACACACACACACTGTCACACTCACAACACAGCACTCACACTGTTCCTTGCAGAGCCATCACCACTTGGAACTGCCCTGACATACCCAAATACGTTGTCCCGAGACACACATACACAAGAAACACACAGAAACACCCATCGACTTTTTCTTACAGGCATACAAAATGGTTTCCCGCAAACACACACACACACACACACACACACTATCACACTCACAACACAGCACTCACACTGGGTCTCCCGCAGAACCCTCAACACTTGAAACTGCCCTAACATACTCTCAAACGTGGCCCGACACACACATATACAAGTAACACACAAACACCCATCGACTTTTTCTTACAGTCATACACAATGTTTTCCCTGAAACACACACACAGACACACACACAGAAACTGTCACACTCACAACACAGCACTCACATTGGGTCTCCGGCATAACCATCAACACTTCGAACTGCCCTAACATACTCAAAAACGTGGTCCCGACACACACATACGCAAGAAACACAACCAAACACCCATCGACTTTTTCGTAAAGGCATACACAGTGGGGTTTCGAAACACACACAGACACACACACACACACTGTCACACTCACAACACAGCACTCACACTGGGTCTCCAGCAGAGCCATCGACACTTGGAACTGACCTAACATATTCACAAACGTGGTCCCGAAACACACATACAGAAGAAACACACACAAACACCCATCGACTTTTTCTTACAGGCATACAAATGGTTTCCCGCAAACACACACACACACACACACACACACACAATGTCACCCTCACAACACAGCACTCACACTGGATCTCCAGCAGAGCCATGAACACTTGGAACTGCACTGACACGCTCACATACGTGCTCCCGAAACACAGATACACAAGAAACACACACAAACACCCATCGACATTTCCTTACAGGCTGACACAGTGGGGTTCCCCCAAACACACACACACACACTGTCACACTCACAACACAGCACTCACACTGTTCCTTGCAGAGCCATCACCACTTGGAACTGCCCTGACATACCCAAAAACGTTGTCCCGAGACACACATACACAAGAAACACACAGAAACACCCATCGACTTTTTCTTACAGGCATACAAAATGGTTTCCCGCAAACACACACACACACACACACACACACTATCACACTCACAACACAGCACTCACACTGGGTCTCCCGCAGAACCCTCAACACTTGAAACTGCCCTAACATACTCTCAAACGTGGCCCGACACACACATATACAAGTAACACACAAACACCCATCGACTTTTTCTTACAGTCATACACAATGGTTTCCCTGAAACACACACACAGACACACACACACAAACTGTCACACTCACAACACAGCACTCACATTGGGTCTCCGGCATAACCATCAACACTTCGAACTGCCCTAACATACTCAACAACGTGGTCCCGACACACACATACGCAAGAAACACAACCAAACACCCATCGACTTTTTCGTAAAGGCATACACAGTGGGGTTCGAAACACACACACAGACACACACACACTCACTGTCACACTCACAACACAGCACTCACACTGGGTCTCCAGCAGAGCCATCAACACTTGGAACTGACCTAACATATTCACAAACGTGGTCCCGAAACACACATACAGAAGAAACACACACAAACACCCATCGACTTTTTCTTACAGGCATACAAATGGTTTCCCGCAACACACACACACACACACACACACACACAATGTCACCCTCACAACACAGCACTCACACTGGATCTCCAGCAGAGCCATGAACACTTGGAACTGCCCTGACACACTCACATACGTGCTCCCGAAACACAGATACACAAGAAACACACACAAACACCCATCGACATTTCCTTACAGGCAGACACAGTGGGGTTCCCCCAAACACACACACACACGCTGTCACAATCACAACACAGCACTCACACTGTTCCTTGCAGAGCCATCACCACTTGGAACTGCCCTGACATACCCAAAAACGTTGTCCCGAGACACACATACACAAGAAACACACAGAAACACCCATCGACTTTTTCTTACAGGCATACAAAATGGTTTCTCGCAAACACACACACACACACACACACACACACACTATCACACTCACAACACAGCACTCACACTGGGTCTCCCGCAGAACCCTCAACACTTGAAACTGCCCTAACATACTCTCAAACGTGGCCCGACACACACATATACAAGTAACACACAAACACCCATCGACTTTTTCTTACAGTCATACACAATGGTTTCCCTGAAACACACACACAGACACACACACAGAAACTGTCACACTCACAACACAGCACTCACATTGGGTCTCCGGCATAACCATCAACACTTCGAACTGCCCTAACATACTCAAAAACGTGGTCCCGACACACACATACGCAAGAAACACAACCAAACACCCATCGACTTTTTCGTAAAGGCATACACAGTGGGGTTTCGAAACACACACAGACACACACACACACAGTCACACTCACAACACAGCACTCACACTGGGTCGCCAGCAGAGCCATCGACACTTGGAACTGACCTAACATATTCACAAACGTGGTCCCGAAACACACATACAGAAGAAACACACACAAACACCCATCGACTTTTTCTTACAGGCATACAAATGGTTTCCCGCAAACACACACACACACACACACACACACAATGTCACCCTCACAACACAGCACTCACACTGGATCTCCAGCAGAGCCATGAACACTTGGAACTGCACTGACACGCTCACATACGTGCTCCCGAAACACAGATACACAAGAAACACACACAAACACCCATCGACATTTCCTTACAGGCTGACACAGTGGGGTTCCCCCAAACACACACACACACACTGTCACACTCACAACACAGCACTCACACTGTTCCTTGCAGAGCCATCACCACTTGGAACTGCCCTGACATACCCAAAAACGTTGTCCCGAGACACACATACACAAGAAACACACAGAAACACCCATCGACTTTTTCTTACAGGCATACAAAATGGTTTCCCGCAAACACACACACACACACACACACACACACACACACACTATCACACTCACAACACAGCACTCACACTGGGTCTCCCGCAGAACCCTCAACACTTGAAACTGCCCTAACATACTCTCAAACGTGGCCCGACACACACATATACAAGTAACACACAAACACACATCGACTTTTTCTTACAGTCATACACAATGGTTTCCCTGAAACACACACACAGACACACACACACAAACTGTCACACTCACAACACAGCACTCACATTGGGTCTCTGGCATAACCATCAACACTTCGAACTGCCCTAACATACTCAAAAACGTGGTCCCGACACACACATACGCAAGAAACACAACCAAACACCCATCGACTTTTTCGTAAAGGCATACACAGTGGGGTTCGAAACACACACACAGACACACACACACTCACTGTCACACTCACAACACAGCACTCACACTGGGTCTCCAGCAGAGCCATCAACACTTGGAACTGACCTAACATATTCACAAACGTGGTCCCGAAACACACATACAGAAGAAACACACACAAACACCCATCGACTTTTTCTTACAGGCATACAAATGGTTTCCCGCAACACACACACACACACACACACACACAATGTCACCCTCACAACACAGCACTCACACTGGATCTCCAGCAGAGCCATGAACACTTGGAACTGCCCTGACACACTCACATACGTGCTCCCGAAACACAGATACACAAGAAACACACACAAACACCCATCGACATTTCCTTACAGGCAGACACAGTGGGGTTCCCCCAAACACACACACACACACTGTCACAATCACAACACAGCACTCACACTGTTCCTTGCAGAGCCATCACCACTTGGAACTGCCCTGACATACCCAAAAACGTTGTCCCGAGACACACATACACAAGAAACACACAGAAACACCCATCGACTTTTTCTTACAGGCATACAAAATGGTTTCTCGCAAACACACACACACACACACACACACACTATCACACTCACAACACAGCACTCACACTGGGTCTCCCGCAGAACCCTCAACACTTGAAACTGCCCTAACATACTCTCAAACGTGGCCCGACACACACATATACAAGTAACACACAAACACCCATCGACTTTTTCTTACAGTCATACACAATGGTTTCCCTGAAACACACACACAGACACACACACAGAAACTGTCACACTCACAACACAGCACTCACATTGGGTCTCCGGCATAACCATCAACACTTCGAACTGCCCTAACATACTCAAAAACGTGGTCCCGACACACACATACGCAAGAAACACAACCAAACACCCATCGACTTTTTCGTAAAGGCATACACAGTGGGGTTTCGAAACACACACAGACACACACACACACACTGTCACACTCACAACACAGCACTCACACTGGGTCGCCAGCAGAGCCATCGACACTTGGAACTGACCTAACATATTCACAAACGTGGTCCCGAAACACACATACAGAAGAAACACACACAAACACCCATCGACTTTTTCTTACAGGCATACAAATGGTTTCCCGCAAACACACACACACACACACACACACAATGTCACCCTCACAACACAGCACTCACACTGGATCTCCAGCAGAGCCATGAACACTTGGAACTGCACTGACACGCTCACATACGTGCTCCCGAAACACAGATACACAAGAAACACACACAAACACCCATCGACATTTCCTTACAGGCTGACACAGTGGGGTTCCCCCAAACACACACACACACACTGTCACACTCACAACACAGCACTCACACTGTTCCTTGCAGAGCCATCACCACTTGGAACTGCCCTGACATACCCAAAAACGTTGTCCCGAGACACACATACACAAGAAACACACAGAAACACCCATCGACTTTTTCTTACAGGCATACAAAATGGTTTCCCGCAAACACACACACACACACACACACACACACACACTATCACACTCACAACACAGCACTCACACTGGGTCTCCCGCAGAACCCTCAACACTTGAAACTGCCCTAACATACTCTCAAACGTGGCCCGACACACACATATACAAGTAACACACAAACACCCATCGACTTTTTCTTACAGTCATACACAATGGTTTCCCTGAAACACACACACAGACACACACACACAAACTGTCACACTCACAACACAGCACTCACATTGGGTCTCCGGCATAACCATCAACACTTCGAACTGCCCTAACATACTCAACAACGTGGTCCCGACACACACATACGCAAGAAACACAACCAAACACCCATCGACTTTTTCGTAAAGGCATACACAGTGGGGTTCGAAACACACACACAGACACACACACACACACTGTCACACTCACAACACAGCACTCACACTGGGTCTCCAGCAGAGCCATCAACACTTGGAACTGACCTAACATATTCACAAACGTGGTCCCGAAACACACATACAGAAGAAACACACACAAACACCCATCGACTTTTTCTTACAGGCATACAAATGGTTTCCCGCAAACACACACACACACACACACACACACACACACAATGTCACCCTCACAACACAGCACTCACACTGGATCTCCAGCAGAGCCATGAACACTTGGAACTGCCCTGACACACTCACATACGTGCTCCCGAAACACAGATACACAAGAAACACACACAAACACCCATCGACATTTCCTTACAGGCAGACACAGTGGGGTTCCCCCAAACACACACACACACACTGTCACACTCACAACACAGCACTCACACTGTTCCTTGCAGAGCCATCACCACTTGGAACTGCCCTGACATACCCAAATACGTTGTCCCGAGACACACATACACAAGAAACACACAGAAACACCCATCGACTTTTTCTTACAGGCATACAAAATGGTTTCTCGCAAACACACACACACACACACACACACACACACACTATCACACTCACAACACAGCACTCACACTGGGTCTCCCGCAGAACCCTCAACACTTGAAACTCCCTAACATACTCTCAAACGTGGCCCGACACACACATATACAAGTAACACACAAACACCCATCGACTTTTTCTTACAGTCATACACAATGGTTTCCCTGAAACACACACACAGACACACACACAGAAACTGTCACACTCACAACACAGCACTCACATTGGGTCTCCGGCATAACCATCAACACTTCGAACTGCCCTAACATACTCAAAAACGTGGTCCCGACACACACATACGCAAGAAACACAACCAAACACCCATCGACTTTTTCGTAAAGGCATACACAGTGGGGTTTCGAAACACACACAGACACACACACACACACTGTCACACTCACAACACAGCACTCACACTGGGTCTCCAGCAGAGCCATCGACACTTGGAACTGACCTAACATATTCACAAACGTGGTCCCGAAACACACATACAGAAGAAACACACACAAACACCCATCGACTTTTTCTTACAGGCATACAAATGGTTTCCCGCAAACACACACACACACACACACACACACACACAATGTCACCCTCACAACACAGCACTCACACTGGATCTCCAGCAGAGCCATGAACACTTGGAACTGCACTGACACGCTCACATACGTGCTCCCGAAACACAGATACACAAGAAACACACACAAACACCCATCGACATTTCCTTACAGGCTGACACAGTGGGGTTCCCCCAAACACACACACACACACTGTCACACTCACAACACAGCACTCACACTGTTCCTTGCAGAGCCATCACCACTTGGAACTGCCCTGACATACCCAAAAACGTTGTCCCGAGACACACATACACAAGAAACACACAGAAACACCCATCGACTTTTTCTTACAGGCATACAAAATGGTTTCCCGCAAACACACACACACACACACACACACACTATCACACTCACAACACAGCACTCACACTGGGTCTCCCGCAGAACCCTCAACACTTGAAACTGCCCTAACATACTCTCAAACGTGGCCCGACACACACATATACAAGTAACACACAAACACCCATCGACTTTTTCTTACAGTCATACACAATGGTTTCCCTGAAACACACACACAGACACACACACACAAACTGTCACACTCACAACACAGCACTCACATTGGGTCTCCGGCATAACCATCAACACTTCGAACTGCCCTAACATACTCAAAAACGTGGTCCCGACACACACATACGCAAGAAACACAACCAAACACCCATCGACTTTTTCGTAAAGGCATACACAGTGGGGTTCGAAACACACACACAGACACACACACACTCACTGTCACACTCACAACACAGCACTCACACTGGGTCTCCAGCAGAGCCATCAACACTTGGAACTGACCTAACATATTCACAAACGTGGTCCCGAAACACACATACAGAAGAAACACACACAAACACCCATCGACTTTTTCTTACAGGCATACAAATGGTTTCCCGCAACACACACACACACACACACACACACAATGTCACCCTCACAACACAGCACTCACACTGGATCTCCAGCAGAGCCATGAACACTTGGAACTGCCCTGACACACTCACATACGTGCTCCCGAAACACAGATACACAAGAAAGACACACAAACACCCATCGACATTTCCTTACAGGCAGACACAGTGGGGTTCCCCCAAACACACACACACACACTGTCACAATCACAACACAGCACTCACACTGTTCCTTGCAGAGCCATCACCACTTGGAACTGCCCTGACATACCCAAAAACGTTGTCCCGAGACACACATACACAAGAAACACACAGAAACACCCATCGACTTTTTCTTACAGGCATACAAAATGGTTTCTCGCAAACACACACACACACACACACACACACACACACACTATCACACTCACAACACAGCACTCACACTGGGTCTCCCGCAGAACCCTCAACACTTGAAACTGCCCTAACATACTCTCAAACGTGGCCCGACACACACATATACAAGTAACACACAAACACCCATCGACTTTTTCTTACAGTCATACACAATGGTTTCCCTGAAACACACACACAGACACACACACAGAAACTGTCACACTCACAACACAGCACTCACATTGGGTCTCCGGCATAACCATCAACACTTCGAACTGCCCTAACATACTCAAAAACGTGGTCCCGACACACACATACGCAAGAAACACAACCAAACACCCATCGACTTTTTCGTAAAGGCATACACAGTGGGGTTTCGAAACACACACAGACACACACACACACACTGTCACACTCACAACACAGCACTCACACTGGGTCGCCAGCAGAGCCATCGACACTTGGAACTGACCTAACATATTCACAAACGTGGTCCCGAAACACACATACAGAAGAAACACACACAAACACCCATCGACTTTTTCTTACAGGCATACAAATGGTTTCCCGCAAACACACACACACACACACACACACACAATGTCACCCTCACAACACAGCACTCACACTGGATCTCCAGCAGAGCCATGAACACTTGGAACTGCACTGACACGCTCACATACGTGCTCCCGAAACACAGATACACAAGAAACACACACAAACACCCATCGACATTTCCTTACAGGCTGACACAGTGGGGTTCCCCCAAACACACACACACACACTGTCACACTCACAACACAGCACTCACACTGTTCCTTGCAGAGCCATCACCACTTGGAACTGCCCTGACATACCCAAAAACGTTGTCCCGAGACACACATACACAAGAAACACACAGTAACACCCATCGACTTTTTCTTACAGGCATACAAAATGGTTTCCCGCAAACACACACACACACACACACACACACACACACACACACTATCACACTCACAACACAGCACTCACACTGGGTCTCCCGCAGAACCCTCAACACTTGAAACTGCCCTAACATACTCTCAAACGTGGCCCGACACACACATATACAAGTAACACACAAACACACATCGACTTTTTCTTACAGTCATACACAATGGTTTCCCTGAAACACACACACAGACACACACACACAAACTGTCACACTCACAACACAGCACTCACATTGGGTCTCCGGCATAACCATCAACACTTCGAACTGCCCTAACATACTCAAAAACGTGGTCCCGACACACACATACGCAAGAAACACAACCAAACACCCATCGACTTTTTCGTAAAGGCATACACATTGGGTTCGAAACACACACACAGACACACACACACACACTGTCACACTCACAACACAGCACTCACACTGGGTCGCCAACAGAGCCATCGACACTTGGAACTGACCTAACATATTCACAAACGTGGTCCCGAAACACACATACAGAAGAAACACACACAAACACCCATCGACTTTTTCTTACAGGCATACAAATGGTTTCCCGCAACACACACACACACACACACACACAATGTCACCCTCACAACACAGCACTCACACTGGATCTCCAGCAGAGCCATGAACACTTGGAACTGCCCTGACACACTCACATACGTGCTCCCGAAACACAGATACACAAGAAACACACACAAACACCCATCGACATTTCCTTACAGGCAGACACAGTGGGGTTCCCCCAAACACACACACACACACTGTCACACTCACAACACAGCACTCACACTGTTCCTTACAGAGCCATCACCACTTGGAACTGCCCTGACATACCCAAATACGTTGTCCGGAGACACACATACACAAGAAACACAAAGAAACACCCATCGACTTTTTCTTACAGGCATACAAAATGGTTTCCCGCAAACACACACACACACACACACACACATACACTATCACACTCACTACACAGCACTCACACTGGGTCTCCCGCAGAACCCTCAACACTTGAAACTGCCCTAACATACTCTCACATGTGGCCAGACACACACATATACAAGTAACACACAAACACCCATCGACTTTTTCTTACAGTCATACACAATGGTTTCCCTGAAACACACACACAGACACACACACACAAACTGTCACACTCACAACACAGCACTCACATTGGGTCTCCGGCATAACCATCAACACTTCGAACTGCCCTAACATACTCAACAACGTGGTCCCGACACACACATACGCAAGAAACACAACCAAACACCCATCGACTTTTTCGTAAAGGCATACACAGTGGGGTTCGAAACACACACACAGACACACACACACACTGTCACACTCACAACACAGCACTCACACTGGGTGTCCAGCAGAGCCATCAACACTTGGAACTGACCTAACATATTCACAAACGTGGTCCCGAAACACACATACAGAAGAAACACACACAAACACCCATCGACTTTTTCTTACAGGCATACAAATGGTTTCCCGCAACACACACACACACACACACACACACACACAATGTCACCCTCACAACACAGCACTCACACTGGATCTCCAGCAGAGCCATGAACACTTGGAACTGCCCTGACACACTCACATACGTGCTCCCGAAACACAGATACACAAGAAACACACACAAACACCCATCGACATTTCCTTACAGGCAGACACAGTGGGGTTCCCCCAAACACACACACACACACTGTCACACTCACAACACAGCACTCACACTGTTCCTTGCAGAGCCATCACCACTTGGAACTGCCCTGACATACCCAAATACGTTGTCCCGAGACACACATACACAAGAAACACACAGAAACACCCATCGACTTTTTCTTACAGGCATACAAAATGGTTTCCCGCAAACACACACACACACACACATACACTATCACACTCACAACACAGCACTCACACTGGGTCTCCCGCAGAACCCTCAACACTTGAAACTGCCCTAACATACTCTCAAACGTGGCCCGACACACACATATACAAGTAACACACAAACACCCATCGACTTTTTCTTACAGTCATACACAATGGTTTCCCTGAAACACACACACAGACACACACACACAAACTGTCACACTCACAACACAGCACTCACATTGGGTCTCCGGCATAACCATCAACACTTCGAACTGCCCTAACATACTCAACAACGTGGTCCCGACACACACATACGCAAGAAACACAACCAAACACCCATCGACTTTTTCGTAAAGGCATACACAGTGGGGTTCGAAACACACACACAGACACACACACACACACTGTCACACTCACAACACAGCACTCACACTGGGTCGCCAGCAGAGCCATCGACACTTGGAACTGACCTAACATATTCACAAACGTGGTCCCGAAACACACATACAGAAGAAACACACACAAACACCCATCGACTTTTTCTTACAGGCATACAAATGGTTTCCCGCAAACACACACACACACACACACACACACAATGTCACCCTCACAACACAGCACTCACACTGGATCTCCAGCAGAGCCATGAACACTTGGAACTGCACTGACACGCTCACATACGTGCTCCCGAAACACAGATACACAAGAAACACACACAAACACCCATCGACATTTCCTTACAGGCAGACACAGTGGGGTTCCCCCAAACACACACACACACACTGTCACACTCACAACACAGCACTCACACTGTTCCTTGCAGAGCCATCACCACTTGGAACTGCCCTGACATACCCAAAAACGTTGTCCCGAGACACACATACACAAGAAACACACAGAAACACCCATCGACTTTTTCTTACAGGCATACAAAATGGTTTCCCGCAAACACACACACACACACACACACACACTATCACACTCACAACACAGCACTCACACTGGGTCTCCCGCAGAACCCTCAACACTTGAAACTGCCCTAACATACTCTCAAACGTGGCCCGACACACACATATACAAGTAACACACAAACACCCATCGACTTTTTCTTACAGTCATACACAATGGTTTCCCTGAAACACACACACAGACACACACACACAAACTGTCACACTCACAACACAGCACTCACATTGGGTCTCTGGCATAACCATCAACACTTCGAACTGCCCTAACATACTCAAAAACGTGGTCCCGACACACACATACGCAAGAAACACAACCAAACACCCATCGACTTTTTCGTAAAGGCATACACAGTGGGGTTCGAAACACACACACAGACACACACACACTCACTGTCACACTCACAACACAGCACTCACACTGGGTCTCCAGCAGAGCCATCAACACTTGGAACTGACCTAACATATTCACAAACGTGGTCCCGAAACACACATACAGAAGAAACACACACAAACACCCATCGACTTTTTCTTACAGGCATACAAATGGTTTCCCGCAACACACACACACACACACACACACACAATGTCACCCTCACAACACAGCACTCACACTGGATCTCCAGCAGAGCCATGAACACTTGGAACTGCCCTGACACACTCACATACGTGCTCCCGAAACACAGATACACAAGAAAGACACACAAACACCCATCGACATTTCCTTACAGGCAGACACAGTGGGGTTCCCCCAAACACACACACACACACTGTCACAATCACAACACAGCACTCACACTGTTCCTTGCAGAGCCATCACCACTTGGAACTGCCCTGACATACCCAAAAACGTTGTCCCGAGACACACATACACAAGAAACACACAGAAACACCCATCGACTTTTTCTTACAGGCATACAAAATGGTTTCTCGCAAACACACACACACACACACACACACACACACACACTATCACACTCACAACACAGCACTCACACTGGGTCTCCCGCAGAACCCTCAACACTTGAAACTGCCCTAACATACTCTCAAACGTGGCCCGACACACACATATACAAGTAACACACAAACACCCATCGACTTTTTCTTACAGTCATACACAATGGTTTCCCTGAAACACACACACAGACACACACACAGAAACTGTCACACTCACAACACAGCACTCACATTGGGTCTCCGGCATAACCATCAACACTTCGAACTGCCCTAACATACTCAAAAACGTGGTCCCGACACACACATACGCAAGAAACACAACCAAACACCCATCGACTTTTTCGTAAAGGCATACACAGTGGGGTTTCGAAACACACACAGACACACACACACACACTGTCACACTCACAACACAGCACTCACACTGGGTCGCCAGCAGAGCCATCGACACTTGGAACTGACCTAACATATTCACAAACGTGGTCCCGAAACACACATACAGAAGAAACACACACAAACACCCATCGACTTTTTCTTACAGGCATACAAATGGTTTCCCGCAAACACACACACACACACACACACACACAATGTCACCCTCACAACACAGCACTCACACTGGATCTCCAGCAGAGCCATGAACACTTGGAACTGCACTGACACGCTCACATACGTGCTCCCGAAACACAGATACACAAGAAACACACACAAACACCCATCGACATTTCCTTACAGGCTGACACAGTGGGGTTCCCCCAAACACACACACACACACTGTCACACTCACAACACAGCACTCACACTGTTCCTTGCAGAGCCATCACCACTTGGAACTGCCCTGACTTACCCAAAAACGTTGTCCCGAGACACACATACACAAGAAACACACAGTAACACCCATCGACTTTTTCTTACAGGCATACAAAATGGTTTCCCGCAAACACACACACACACACACACACACACACACACACACACTATCACACTCACAACACAGCACTCACACTGGGTCTCCCGCAGAACCCTCAACACTTGAAACTGCCCTAACATACTCTCAAACGTGGCCCGACACACACATATACAAGTAACACACAAACACACATCGACTTTTTCTTACAGTCATACACAATGGTTTCCCTGAAACACACACACAGACACACACACACAAACTGTCACACTCACAACACAGCACTCACATTGGGTCTCCGGCATAACCATCAACACTTCGAACTGCCCTAACATACTCAAAAACGTGGTCCCGACACACACATACGCAAGAAACACAACCAAACACCCATCGACTTTTTCGTAAAGGCATACACATTGGGTTCGAAACACACACACAGACACACACACACACACTGTCACACTCACAACACAGCACTCACACTGGGTCGCCAACAGAGCCATCGACACTTGGAACTGACCTAACATATTCACAAACGTGGTCCCGAAACACACATACAGAAGAAACACACACAAACACCCATCGACTTTTTCTTACAGGCATACAAATGGTTTCCCGCAACACACACACACACACACACACACAATGTCACCCTCACAACACAGCACTCACACTGGATCTCCAGCAGAGCCATGAACACTTGGAACTGCCCTGACACACTCACATACGTGCTCCCGAAACACAGATACACAAGAAACACACACAAACACCCATCGACATTTCCTTACAGGCAGACACAGTGGGGTTCCCCCAAACACACACACACACACTGTCACACTCACAACACAGCACTCACACTGTTCCTTACAGAGCCATCACCACTTGGAACTGCCCTGACATACCCAAATACGTTGTCCGGAGACACACATACACAAGAAACACAAAGAAACACCCATCGACTTTTTCTTACAGGCATACAAAATGGTTTCCCGCAAACACACACACACACACACACACACATACACTATCACACTCACTACACAGCACTCACACTGGGTCTCCCGCAGAACCCTCAACACTTGAAACTGCCCTAACATACTCTCACATGTGGCCAGACACACACATATACAAGTAACACACAAACACCCATCGACTTTTTCTTACAGTCATACACAATGGTTTCCCTGAAACACACACACAGACACACACACACAAACTGTCACACTCACAACACAGCACTCACATTGGGTCTCCGGCATAACCATCAACACTTCGAACTGCCCTAACATACTCAACAACGTGGTCCCGACACACACATACGCAAGAAACACAACCAAACACCCATCGACTTTTTCGTAAAGGCATACACAGTGGGGTTCGAAACACACACACAGACACACACACACACACTGTCACACTCACAACACAGCACTCACACTGGGTGTCCAGCAGAGCCATCAACACTTGGAACTGACCTAACATATTCACAAACGTGGTCCCGAAACACACATACAGAAGAAACACACACAAACACCCATCGACTTTTTCTTACAGGCATACAAATGGTTTCCCGCAACACACACACACACACACACACACACACACAATGTCACCCTCACAACACAGCACTCACACTGGATCTCCAGCAGAGCCATGAACACTTGGAACTGCCCTGACACACTCACATACGTGCTCCCGAAACACAGATACACAAGAAACACACACAAACACCCATCGACATTTCCTTACAGGCAGACACAGTGGGGTTCCCCCAAACACACACACACACACTGTCACACTCACAACACAGCACTCACACTGTTCCTTGCAGAGCCATCACCACTTGGAACTGCCCTGACATACCCAAATACGTTGTCCCGAGACACACATACACAAGAAACACACAGAAACACCCATCGACTTTTTCTTACAGGCATACAAAATGGTTTCCCGCAAACACACACACACACACACATACACTATCACACTCACAACACAGCACTCACACTGGGTCTCCCGCAGAACCCTCAACACTTGAAACTGCCCTAACATACTCTCAAACGTGGCCCGACACACACATATACAAGTAACACACAAACACCCATCGACTTTTTCTTACAGTCATACACAATGGTTTCCCTGAAACACACACACAGACACACACACACAAACTGTCACACTCACAACACAGCACTCACATTGGGTCTCCGGCATAACCATCAACACTTCGAACTGCCCTAACATACTCAACAACGTGGTCCCGACACACACATACGCAAGAAACACAACCAAACACCCATCGACTTTTTCGTAAAGGCATACACAGTGGGGTTCGAAACACACACACAGACACACACACACACACTGTCACACTCACAACACAGCACTCACACTGGGTCGCCAGCAGAGCCATCGACACTTGGAACTGACCTAACATATTCACAAACGTGGTCCCGAAACACACATACAGAAGAAACACACACAAACACCCATCGACTTTTTCTTACAGGCATACAAATGGTTTCCCGCAAACACACACACACACACACACACACACAATGTCACCCTCACAACACAGCACTCACACTGGATCTCCAGCAGAGCCATGAACACTTGGAACTGCACTGACACGCTCACATACGTGCTCCCGAAACACAGATACACAAGAAACACACACAAACACCCATCGACATTTCCTTACAGGCAGACACAGTGGGGTTCCCCCAAACACACACACACACACTGTCACACTCACAACACAGCACTCACACTGTTCCTTGCAGAGCCATCACCACTTGGAACTGCCCTGACATACCCAAAAACGTTGTCCCGAGACACACATACACAAGAAACACACAGAAACACCCATCGACTTTTTCTTACAGGCATACAAAATGGTTTCCCGCAAACACACACACACACACACACACACACTATCACACTCACAACACAGCACTCACACTGGGTCTCCCGCAGAACCCTCAACACTTGAAACTGCCCTAACATACTCTCAAACGTGGCCCGACACACACATATACAAGTAACACACAAACACCCATCGACTTTTTCTTACAGTCATACACAATGGTTTCCCTGAAACACACACACAGACACACACACACAAACTGTCACACTCACAACACAGCACTCACATTGGGTCTCTGGCATAACCATCAACACTTTGAACTGCCCTAACATACTCAAAAACATGGTCCCGACACACACATACGCAAGAAACACAACCAAACACCCATCGACTTTTTCGTAAAGGCATACACAGTGGGGTTCGAAACACACACACAGACACACACACACACACTCTCACACTCACAACACAGCACTCACACTGGGTCTCCAGCAGAGCCATCAACACTTGGAACTGACCTAACATATTCACAAACGTGGTCCCGAAACACACATACAGAAGAAACACACACAAACACCCATCGACTTTTTCTTACAGGCATACAAATGGTTTCCCGCAACACACACACACACACAGCACAATGTCACCCTCACAACACAGCACTCACACTGGATCTCCAGCAGAGCCATGAACACTTGGAACTGCCCTGACACACTCACATACGTGCTCCCGAAACACAGATACACAAGAAACACACACAAACACCCATCGACATTTCCTTACAGGCAGACACAGTGGGGTTCCCCCAAACACACACACACACACTGTCACACTCACAACACAGCACTCACACTGTTCCTTGCAGAGCCATCACCACTTGGAACTGCCCTGACATACCCAAATACGTTGTCCCGAGACACACATACACAAGAAACACACAGAAACACCCATCGACTTTTTCTTACAGGCATACAAAATGGTTTCCCGCAAACACACACACACACACACACACACACTATCACACTCACAACACAGCACTCACACTGGGTCTCCCGCAGAACCCTCAACACTTGAAACTGCCCTAACATACTCTCAAACGTGGCCCGACACACACATATACAAGTAACACACAAACACCCATCGACTTTTTCTTACAGTCATACACAATGGTTTCCCTGAAACACACACACAGACACACACACACAAACTGTCACACTCACAACACAGCACTCACATTGGGTTTCCGGCATAACCATCAACACTTCGAACTGCCCTAACATACTCAACAACGTGGTCCCAACACACACATACGCAAGAAACACAACCAAACACCCATCGACTTTTTCGTAAAGGCATACACAGTGGGGTTTCGAAACACACACAGACACACACACACACACTGTCACACTCACAACACAGCACTCACACTGGGTCGCCAGCAGAGCCATCGACACTTGGAACTGACCTAACATATTCACAAACGTGGTCCCGAAACACACATACAGAAGAAACACACACAAACACCCATCGACTTTTTCTTACAGGCATACAAATGGTTTCCCGCAAACACACACACACACACACACACACACAATGTCACCCTCACAACACAGCACTCACACTGGATCTCCAGCAGAGCCATGAACACTTGGAACTGCCCTGACACACTCACATACGTGCTCCCGAAACACAGATACACAAGAAACACACACAAACACCCATCGACATTTCCTTACAGGCAGACACAGTGGGGTTCCCCCAAACACACACACACACACTGTCACACTCACAACACAGCACTCACACTGTTCCTTGCAGAGCCATCACCACTTGGAACTGCCCTGACATACCCAAAAACGTTGTCCCGAGACACACATACACAAGAAACACACAGAAACACCCATCGACTTTTTCTTACAGGCATACAAAATGGTTTCCCGCAAACACACACACACACACACACACACACTATCACACTCACAACACAGCACTCACACTGGGTCTCCCGCAGAACCCTCAACACTTGAAACTGCCCTAACATACTCTCAAACGTGGCCCGACACACACATATACAAGTAACACACAAACACCCATCGACTTTTTCTTACAGTCATACACAATGGTTTCCCTGAAACACACACACAGACACACACACACAAACTGTCACACTCACAACACAGCACTCACATTGGGTCTCTGGCATAACCATCAACACTTCGAACTGCCCTAACATACTCAAAAACATGGTCCCGACACACACATACGCAAGAAACACAACCAAACACCCATCGACTTTTTCGTAAAGGCATACACAGTGGGGTTCGAAACACACACACAGACACACACACACACACTCTCACACTCACAACACAGCACTCACACTGGGTCTCCAGCAGAGCCATCAACACTTGGAACTGACCTAACATATTCACAAACGTGGTCCCGAAACACACATACAGAAGAAACACACACAAACACCCATCGACTTTTTCTTACAGGCATACAAATGGTTTCCCGCAACACACACACACACACAGCACAATGTCACCCTCACAACACAGCACTCACACTGGATCTCCAGCAGAGCCATGAACATTTGGAACTGCCCTGACACACTCACATACGTGCTCCCGAAACACAGATACACAAGAAACACACACAAACACCCATCGACATTTCCTTACAGGCAGACACAGTGGGGTTCCCCCAAACACACACACACACACTGTCACACTCACAACACAGCACTCACACTGTTCCTTGCAGAGCCATCACCACTTGGAACTGCCCTGACATACCCAAATACGTTGTCCCGAGACACACATACACAAGAAACACACAGAAACACCCATCGACTTTTTCTTACAGGCATACAAAATGGTTTCCCGCAAACACACACACACACACACACACACTATCACACTCACAACACAGCACTCACACTGGGTCTCCCGCAGAACCCTCAACACTTGAAACTGCCCTAACATACTCTCAAACGTGGCCCGACACACACATATACAAGTAACACACAAACACCCATCGACTTTTTCTTACAGTCATACACAATGGTTTCCCTGAAACACACACACAGACACACACACACAAACTGTCACACTCACAACACAGCACTCACATTGGGTTTCCGGCATAACCATCAACACTTCGAACTGCCCTAACATACTCAACAACGTGGTCCCGACACACACATACGCAAGAAACACAACCAAACACCCATCGACTTTTTCGTAAAGGCATACACAGTGGGGTTTCGAAACACACACAGACACACACACACACACTGTCACACTCACAACACAGCACTCACACTGGGTCGCCAGCAGAGCCATCGACACTTGGAACTGACCTAACATATTCACAAACGTGGTCCCGAAACACACATACAGAAGAAACACACACAAACACCCATCGACTTTTTCTTACAGGCATACAAATGGTTTCCCGCAAACACACACACACACACACACACACACACAATGTCACCCTCACAACACAGCACTCACACTGGATCTCCAGCAGAGCCATGAACACTTGGAACTGCACTGACACGCTCACATACGTGCTCCCGAAACACAGATACACAAGAAACACACACAAACACCCATCGACATTTCCTTACAGGCAGACACAGTGGGGTTCCCCCAAACACACACACACACACTGTCACACTCACAACACAGCACTCACACTGTTCCTTGCAGAGCCATCACCACTTGGAACTGCCCTGACATACCCAAAAACGTTGTCCCGAGACACACATACACAAGAAACACACAGAAACACCCATCGACTTTTTCTTACAGGCATACAAAATGGTTTCCCGCAAACACACACACACACACACACACACTATCACACTCACAACACAGCACTCACACTGGGTCTCCCGCAGAACCCTCAACACTTGAAACTGCCCTAACATACTCTCAAACGTGGCCCGACACACACATATACAAGTAACACACAAACACCCATCGACTTTTTCTTACAGTCATACACAATGGTTTCCCTGAAACACACACACAGACACACACACACAAACTGTCACACTCACAACACAGCACTCACATTGGGTCTCCGGCATAACCATCAACACTTCGAACTGCCCTAACATACTCAACAACGTGGTCCCGACACACACATACGCAAGAAACACAACCAAACACCCATCGACTTTTTCGTAAAGGCATACACAGTGGGGTTCGAAACACACACACAGACACACACACACACACTGTCACACTTACAACACAGCACTCACACTGGGTCTCCAGCAGAGCCATCAACACTTGGAACTGACCTAACATATTCACAAACGTGGTCCCGAAACACACATACAGAAGAAACACACACAAACACCCATCGACTTTTTCTTACAGGCATACAAATGGTTTCCCGCAAACACACACACACACACACACACACAATGTCACCCTCACAACACAGCACTCACACTGGATCTCCAGCAGAGCCATGAACACTTGGAACTGCACTGACACGCTCACATACGTGCTCCCGAAACACAGATACACAAGAAACACACACAAACACCCATCGACATTTCCTTACAGGCAGACACAGTGGGGTTCCCCCAAACACACACACACACACTGTCACACTCACAACACAGCACTCACACTGTTCCTTGCAGAGCCATCACCACTTGGAACTGCCCTGACATACCCAAAAACGTTGTCCCGAGACACACATACACAAGAAACACACAGAAACACCCATCGACTTTTTCTTACAGGCATACAAAATGGTTTCCCGCAAACACACACACACACACACACACACACTATCACACTCACAACACAGCACTCACACTGGGTCTCCCGCAGAACCCTCAACACTTGAAACTGCCCTAACATACTCTCAAACGTGGCCCGACACACACATATACAAGTAACACACAAACACCCATCGACTTTTTCTTACAGTCATACACAATGGTTTCCCTGAAACACACACACAGACACACACACACAAACTGTCACACTCACAACACAGCACTCACATTGGGTCTCTGGCATAACCATCAACACTTTGAACTGCCCTAACATACTCAAAAACATGGTCCCGACACACACATACGCAAGAAACACAACCAAACACCCATCGACTTTTTCGTAAAGGCATACACAGTGGGGTTCGAAACACACACACAGACACACACACACACACTCTCACACTCACAACACAGCACTCACACTGGGTCTCCAGCAGAGCCATCAACACTTGGAACTGACCTAACATATTCACAAACGTGGTCCCGAAACACACATACAGAAGAAACACACACAAACACCCATCGACTTTTTCTTACAGGCATACAAATGGTTTCCCGCAACACACACACACACACAGCACAATGTCACCCTCACAACACAGCACTCACACTGGATCTCCAGCAGAGCCATGAACACTTGGAACTGCCCTGACACACTCACATACGTGCTCCCGAAACACAGATACACAAGAAACACACACAAACACCCATCGACATTTCCTTACAGGCAGACACAGTGGGGTTCCCCCAAACACACACACACACACTGTCACACTCACAACACAGCACTCACACTGTTCCTTGCAGAGCCATCACCACTTGGAACTGCCCTGACATACCCAAATACGTTGTCCCGAGACACACATACACAAGAAACACACAGAAACACCCATCGACTTTTTCTTACAGGCATACAAAATGGTTTCCCGCAAACACACACACACACACACACACACACTATCACACTCACAACACAGCACTCACACTGGGTCTCCCGCAGAACCCTCAACACTTGAAACTGCCCTAACATACTCTCAAACGTGGCCCGACACACACATATACAAGTAACACACAAACACCCATCGACTTTTTCTTACAGTCATACACAATGGTTTCCCTGAAACACACACACAGACACACACACACAAACTGTCACACTCACAACACAGCACTCACATTGGGTTTCCGGCATAACCATCAACACTTCGAACTGCCCTAACATACTCAACAACGTGGTCCCAACACACACATACGCAAGAAACACAACCAAACACCCATCGACTTTTTCGTAAAGGCATACACAGTGGGGTTTCGAAACACACACAGACACACACACACACACTGTCACACTCACAACACAGCACTCACACTGGGTCGCCAGCAGAGCCATCGACACTTGGAACTGACCTAACATATTCACAAACGTGGTCCCGAAACACACATACAGAAGAAACACACACAAACACCCATCGACTTTTTCTTACAGGCATACAAATGGTTTCCCGCAAACACACACACACACACACACACACACAATGTCACCCTCACAACACAGCACTCACACTGGATCTCCAGCAGAGCCATGAACACTTGGAACTGCCCTGACACACTCACATACGTGCTCCCGAAACACAGATACACAAGAAACACACACAAACACCCATCGACATTTCCTTACAGGCAGACACAGTGGGGTTCCCCCAAACACACACACACACACTGTCACACTCACAACACAGCACTCACACTGTTCCTTGCAGAGCCATCACCACTTGGAACTGCCCTGACATACCCAAAAACGTTGTCCCGAGACACACATACACAAGAAACACACAGAAACACCCATCGACTTTTTCTTACAGGCATACAAAATGGTTTCCCGCAAACACACACACACACACACACACACACTATCACACTCACAACACAGCACTCACACTGGGTCTCCCGCAGAACCCTCAACACTTGAAACTGCCCTAACATACTCTCAAACGTGGCCCGACACACACATATACAAGTAACACACAAACACCCATCGACTTTTTCTTACAGTCATACACAATGGTTTCCCTGAAACACACACACAGACACACACACACAAACTGTCACACTCACAACACAGCACTCACATTGGGTCTCTGGCATAACCATCAACACTTCGAACTGCCCTAACATACTCAAAAACATGGTCCCGACACACACATACGCAAGAAACACAACCAAACACCCATCGACTTTTTCGTAAAGGCATACACAGTGGGGTTCGAAACACACACACAGACACACACACACACACTCTCACACTCACAACACAGCACTCACACTGGGTCTCCAGCAGAGCCATCAACACTTGGAACTGACCTAACATATTCACAAACGTGGTCCCGAAACACACATACAGAAGAAACACACACAAACACCCATCGACTTTTTCTTACAGGCATACAAATGGTTTCCCGCAACACACACACACACACAGCACAATGTCACCCTCACAACACAGCACTCACACTGGATCTCCAGCAGAGCCATGAACACTTGGAACTGCCCTGACACACTCACATACGTGCTCCCGAAACACAGATACACAAGAAACACACACAAACACCCATCGACATTTCCTTACAGGCAGACACAGTGGGGTTCCCCCAAACACACACACACACACTGTCACACTCACAACACAGCACTCACACTGTTCCTTGCAGAGCCATCACCACTTGGAACTGCCCTGACATACCCAAAAACGTTGTCCCGAGACACACATACACAAGAAACACACAGAAACACCCATCGACTTTTTCTTACAGGCATACAAAATGGTTTCCCGCAAACACACACACACACACACACACACTATCACACTCACAACACAGCACTCACACTGGGTCTCCCGCAGAACCCTCAACACTTGAAACTGCCCTAACATACTCTCAAACGTGGCCCGACACACACATATACAAGTAACACACAAACACCCATCGACTTTTTCTTACAGTCATACACAATGGTTTCCCTGAAACACACACACAGACACACACACACAAACTGTCACACTCACAACACAGCACTCACATTGGGTTTCCGGCATAACCATCAACACTTCGAACTGCCCTAACATACTCAACAACGTGGTCCCGACACACACATACGCAAGAAACACAACCAAACACCCATCGACTTTTTCGTAAAGGCATACACAGTGGGGTTTCGAAACACACACACAGACACACACACACACACTGTCACACTTACAACACAGCACTCACACTGGGTCTCCAGCAGAGCCATCAACACTTGGAACTGACCTAACATATTCACAAACGTGGTCCCGAAACACACATACAGAAGAAACACACACAAACACCCATCGACTTTTTCTTACAGGCATACAAATGGTTTCCCGCAAACACACACACACACACACACACACACACACACAATGTCACCCTCACAACACAGCACTCACACTGGATCTCCAGCAGAGCCATGAACACTTGGAACTGCACTGACACGCTCACATACGTGCTCCCGAAACACAGATACACAAGAAACACACACAAACACCCATCGACATTTCCTTACAGGCAGACACAGTGGGGTTCCCCCAAACACACACACACACACTGTCACACTCACAACACAGCACTCACACTGTTCCTTGCAGAGCCATCACCACTTGGAACTGCCCTGACATACCCAAATACGTTGTCCCGAGACACACATACACAAGAAACACACAGAAACACCCATCGACTTTTTCTTACAGGCATACAAAATGGTTTCCCGCAAACACACACACACACACACACACACACACTATCACACTCACAACACAGCACTCACACTGGGTCTCCCGCAGAACCCTCAACACTTGAAACTCCCTAACATACTCTCAAACGTGGCCCGACACACACATATACAAGTAACACACAAACACCCATCGACTTTTTCTTACAGTCATACACAATGGTTTCCCTGAAACACACACACAGACACACACACACAAACTGTCACACTCACAACACAGCACTCACATTGGGTCTCCGGCATAACCATCAACACTTCGAACTGCCCTAACATACTCAAAAACGTGGTCCCGACACACACATACGCAAGAAACACAACCAAACACCCATCGACTTTTTCGTAAAGGCATACACAGTGGGGTTCGAAACACACACACAGACACACACACACACACTGTCACACTCACAACACAGCACTCACACTGGGTCTCCAGCAGAGCCATCGACACTTGGAACTGACCTAACATATTCACAAACGTGGTCCCGAAACACACATACAGAAGAAACACACACAAACACCCATCGACTTTTTCTTACAGGCATACAAATGGTTTCCCGCAAACACACACACACACACACACACACACACACACACACACACAATGTCACCCTCACAACACAGCACTCACACTGGATCTCCAGCAGAGCCATGAACACTTGGAACTGCACTGACACGCTCACATACGTGCTCCCGAAACACAGATACACAAGAAACACACACAAACACCCATCGACATTTCCTTACAGGCTGACACAGTGGGGTTCCCCCAAACACACACACACACACTGTCACACTCACAACACAGCACTCACACTGTTCCTTGCAGAGCCATCACCACTTGGAACTGCCCTGACATACCCAAAAACGTTGTCCCGAGACACACATACACAAGAAACACACAGAAACACCCATCGACTTTTTCTTACAGGCATACAAAATGGTTTCCCGCAAACACACACACACACACACACACACACTATCACACTCACAACACAGCACTCACACTGGGTCTCCCGCAGAACCCTCAACACTTGAAACTGCCCTAACATACTCTCAAACGTGGCCCGACACACACATATACAAGTAACACACAAACACCCATCGACTTTTTCTTACAGTCATACACAATGGTTTCCCTGAAACACACACACAGACACACACACACAAACTGTCACACTCACAACACAGCACTCACATTGGGTCTCCGGCATAACCATCAACACTTCGAACTGCCCTAACATACTCAAAAACGTGGTCCCGACACACACATACGCAAGAAACACAACCAAACACCCATCGACTTTTTCGTAAAGGCATACACAGTGGGGTTCGAAACACACACACAGACACACACACACTCACTGTCACACTCACAACACAGCACTCACACTGGGTCTCCAGCAGAGCCATCAACACTTGGAACTGACCTAACATATTCACAAACGTGGTCCCGAAACACACATACAGAAGAAACACACACAAACACCCATCGACTTTTTCTTACAGGCATACAAATGGTTTCCCGCAACACACACACACACACACACACACACAATGTCACCCTCACAACACAGCACTCACACTGGATCTCCAGCAGAGCCATGAACACTTGGAACTGCCCTGACACACTCACATACGTGCTCCCAAAACACAGATACACAAGAAACACACACAAACACCCATCGACATTTCCTTACAGGAAGACACAGTGGGGTTCCCCCAAACACACACACACACACTGTCACACTCACAACACAGCACTCACACTGTTCCTTGCAGAGCCATCACCACTTGGAACTGCCCTGACATACCCAAATACGTTGTCCCGAGACACACATACACAAGAAACACACAGAAACACCCATCGACTTTTTCTTACAGGCATACAAAATGGTTTCTCGCAAACACACACACACACACACACACACACACACACTATCACACTCACAACACAGCACTCACACTGGGTCTCCCGCAGAACCCTCAACACTTGAAACTGCCCTAACATACTCTCAAACGTGGCCCGACACACACATATACAAGTAACACACAAACACCCATCGACTTTTTCTTACAGTCATACACAATGGTTTCCCTGAAACACACACACAGACACACACACAGAAACTGTCACACTCACAACACAGCACTCACATTGGGTCTCCGGCATAACCATCAACACTTCGAACTGCCCTAACATACTCAAAAACGTGGTCCCGACACACACATACGCAAGAAACACAACCAAACACCCATCGACTTTTTCGTAAAGGCATACACAGTGGGGTTTCGAAACACACACAGACACACACACACACACTGTCACACTCACAACACAGCACTCACACTGGGTCGCCAGTAAAGCCATCGACACTTGGAACTGACCTAACATATTCACAAACGTGGTCCCGAAACACACATACAGAAGAAACACACACAAACACCCATCGACTTTTTCTTACAGGCATACAAATGGTTTCCCGCAAACACACACACACACACACACACACACACACAATGTCACCCTCACAACACAGCACTCACACTGGATCTCCAGCAGAGCCATGAACACTTGGAACTGCACTGACACGCTCACATACGTGCTCCCGAAACACAGATACACAAGAAACACACACAAACACCCATCGACATTTCCTTACAGGCTGACACAGTGGGGTTCCCCCAAACACACACACACACACTGTCACACTCACAACACAGCACTCACACTGTTCCTTGCAGAGCCATCACCACTTGGAACTGCCCTGACATACCCAAAAACGTTGTCCCGAGACACACATACACAAGAAACACACAGAAACACCCATCGACTTTTTCTTACAGGCATACAAAATGGTTTCCCGCAAACACACACACACACACACACTATCACACTCACAACACAGCACTCACACTGGGTCTCCCGCAGAACCCTCAACACTTGAAACTGCCTAACATACTCTCAAACGTGGCCCGACACACACATATACAAGTAACACACAAACACCCATCGACTTTTTCTTACAGTCATACACAATGGTTTCCCTGAAACACACACACAGACACACACACACAAACTGTCACACTCACAACACAGCACTCACATTGGGTCTCCGGCATAACCATCAACACTTCGAACTGCCCTAACATACTCAAAAACTTGGTCCCAACACACACATACGCAAGAAACACAACCAAACACCCATCGACTTTTTCGTAAAGGCATACACAGTGGGGTTCGAAACACACACACAGACACACACACACACACTGTCACACTCACAACACAGCACTCACACTGGGTCGCCAACAGAGCCATCGACACTTGGAACTGACCTAACATATTCACAAACGTGGTCCCGAAACACACATACAGAAGAAACACACACAAACACCCATCGACTTTTTCTTACAGGCATACAAATGGTTTCCCGCAACACACACACACACACACACACACACACACAATGTCACCCTCACAACACAGCACTCACACTGGATCTCCAGCAGAGCCATGAACACTTGGAACTGCCCTGACACACTCACATACGTGCTCCCGAAACACAGATACACAAGAAACACACACAAACACCCATCGACATTTCCTTACAGGCAGACACAGTGGGGTTCCCCCAAACACACACACACACACTGTCACACTCACAACACAGCACTCACACTGTTCCTTACAGAGCCATCACCACTTGGAACTGCCCTGACATACCCAAATACGTTGTCCGGAGACACACATACACAAGAAACACAAAGAAACACCCATCGACTTTTTCTTACAGGCATACAAAATGGTTTCCCGCAAACACACACACACACACACACACACATACACTATCACACTCACTACACAGCACTCACACTGGGTCTCCCGCAGAACCCTCAACACTTGAAACTGCCCTAACATACTCTCAAATGTGGCCAGACACACACATATACAAGTAACACACAAACACCCATCGACTTTTTCTTACAGTCATACACAATGGTTTCCCTGAAACACACACACAGACACACACACACAAACTGTCACACTCACAACACAGCACTCACATTGGGTCTCCGGCATAACCATCAACACTTCGAACTGCCCTAACATACTCAACAACGTGGTCCCGACACACACATACGCAAGAAACACAACCAAACACCCATCGACTTTTTCGTAAAGGCATACACAGTGGGGTTCGAAACACACACACAGACACACACACACACACTGTCACACTCACAACACAGCACTCACACTGGGTGTCCAGCAGAGCCATCAACACTTGGAACTGACCTAACATATTCACAAACGTGGTCCCGAAACACACATACAGAAGAGACACACACAAACACCCATCGACTTTTTCTTACAGGCATACAAATGGTTTCCCGCAAACACACACACACACACACACACACACAATGTCACCCTCACAACACAGCACTCACACTGGATCTCCAGCAGAGCCATGAACACTTGGAACTGCCCTGACACACTCACATACGTGCTCCCGAAACACAGATACACAAGAAACACACACAAACACCCATCGACATTTCCTTACAGGCAGACACAGTGGGGTTCCCCCAAACACACACACACACACTGTCACACTCACAACACAGCACTCACACTGTTCCTTGCAGAGCCATCACCACTTGGAACTGCCCTGACATACCCAAAAACGTTGTCCCGAGACACACATACACAAGAAACACACAGAAACACCCATCGACTTTTTCTTACAGGCATACAAAATGGTTTCCCGCAAACACACACACACACACACACACACTATCACACTCACAACACAGCACTCACACTGGGTCTCCCGCAGAACCCTCAACACTTGAAACTGCCCTAACATACTCTCAAATGTGGCCAGACACACACATATACAAGTAACACACAAACACCCATCGACTTTTTCTTACAGTCATACACAATGGTTTCCCTGAAACACACACACAGACACACACACACAAACTGTCACACTCACAACACAGCACTCACATTGGGTCTCCGGCATAACCATCAACACTTCGAACTGCCCTAACATACTCAAAAACGTGGTCCCGACACACACATACGCAAGAAACACAACCAAACACCCATCGACTTTTTCGTAAAGGCATACACAGTGGGTTTCGAAACACACACACAGACACACACACACACACTGTCACACTCACAACAGAGCACTCACACTGGGTGTCCAGCAGAGCCATCGACACTTGGAACTGACCTAACATATTCACAAACGTGGTCCCGAAACACACATACAGAAGAAACACACACAAACACCCATCGACTTTTTCTTACAGGCATACAAATGGTTTCCCGCAACACACACACACACACACACACACACACAATGTCACCCTCACAACACAGCACTCACACTGGATCTCCAGCAGAGCCATGAACACTTGGAACTGCCCTGACACACTCACATACGTGCTCCCGAAACACAGATACACAAGAAACACACACAAACACCCATCGACATTTCCTTACAGGCAGACACAGTGGGGTTCCCACAAACACACACACACACACTGTCACACTCACAACACAGCACTCACACTGTTCCTTGCAGAGCCATCACCACTTGGAACTGCCCTGACATACCCAAAACCGTTGTCCCGAGACACACATACACAAGAAACACACAGAAACACCCATCGACTTTTTCTTACAGGCATACAAAATGGTTTCCCGCAAACACACACACACACACACACATACACTATCACACTCACAACACAGCACTCACACTGGGTCTCCCGCAGAACCCTCAACACTTGAAACTGCCCTAACATACTCTCAAACGTGGCCCGACACACACATATACAAGTAACACACAAACACCCATCGACTTTTTCTTACAGTCATACACAATGGTTTCCCTGAAACACACACACAGACACACACACACAAACTGTCACACTCACAACACAGCACTCACATTGGGTCTCCGGCATAACCATCAACACTTCGAACTGCCCTAACATACTCAAAAACGTGGTCCCGACACACACATACGCAAGAAACACAACCAAACACCCATCGACTTTTTCGTAAAGGCATACACAGTGGGGTTCGAAACACACACACAGACACACACACACACACTGTCACACTCACAACACAGCACTCACACTGGGTCGCCAGCAGAGCCATCGACACTTGGAACTGACCTAACATATTCACAAACGTGGTCCCGAAACACACATACAGAGGAAACACACACAAACACCCATCGACTTTTTCTTACAGGCATACAAATGGTTTCCCGCAACACACACACACACACACACACACACACACACAATGTCACCCTCACAACACAGCACTCACACTGGATCTCCAGCAGAGCCATGAACACTTGGAACTGCCCTGACACACTCACATACGTGCTCCCGAAACACAGATACACAAGAAACACACACAAACACCCATCGACATTTCCTTACAGGCAGACACAGTGGGGTTCCCCCAAACACACACACACACACTGTCACACTCACAACACAGCACTCACACTGTTCCTTGCAGAGCCATCACCACTTGGAACTGCCCTGACATACCCAAATACGTTGTCCGGAGACACACATACACAAGAAACACACAGAAACACCCATCGACTTTTTCTTACAGGCATACAAAATGGTTTCCCGCAAACACACACACACACACACATACACTATCACACTCACAACACAGCACTCACACTGGGTCTCCCGCAGAACCCTCAACACTTGAAACTGCCCTAACATACTCTCAAACGTGGCCCGACACACACATATACAAGTAACACACAAACACCCATCGACTTTTTCTTACAGTCATACACAATGGTTTCCCTGAAACACACACACAGACACACACACACAAATTGTCACACTCACAACACAGCACTCACATTGGGTCTCCGGCATAACCATCAACACTTCGAACTGCCCTAACATACTCAAAAACGTGGTCCCAACACACACATACGCAAGAAACACAACCAAACACCCATCGACTTTTTCGTAAAGGCATGCACAGTGGGGTTCGAAACACACACACAGACACACACACACACACTGTCACACTCACAACACAGCACTCACACTGGGTCGCCAGCAGAGCCATCGACACTTGGAACTGACCTAAAATATTCACAAACGTGGTCCCGAAACACACATACAGAAGAAACACACACAAACACCCATCGACTTTTTCTTACAGGCATACAAATGGTTTCCCGCAACACACACACACACACACACACACACAATGTCACCCTCACAACACAGCACTCACACTGGATCTCCAGCAGAGCCATGAACACTTGGAACTGCCCTGACACACTCACATACGTGCTCCCGAAACACAGATACACAAGAAACACACACAAACACCCATCGACATTTCCTTACAGGCAGACACAGTGGGGTTCCCCCAAACACACACACACACACTGTCACACTCACAACACAGCACTCACACTGTTCCTTGCAGAGCCATCACCACTTGGAACTGCCCTGACATACCCAAATACGTTGTCCGGAGACACACATACACAAGAAACACACAGAAACACCCATCGACTTTTTCTTACAGGCATACAAAATGGTTTCCCGCAAACACACACACACACACACACACACACATACACTATCACACTCACTACACAGCACTCACACTGGGTCTCCCGCAGAACCCTCAACACTTGAAACTGCCCTAACATACTCTCAAACGTGGCCCGACACACACATATACAAGTAACACACAAACACCCATCGACTTTTTCTTACAGTCATACACAATGGTTTCCCTGAAACACACACACAGACACACACACACAAACTGTCACACTCACAACACAGCACTCACATTGGGTCTCCGGCATAACCATCCACACTTCGAACTGCCCTAACATACTCAACAACGTGGTCCCGACACACACATACGCAAGAAACACAACCAAACACCCATCGACTTTTTCGTAAAGGCATACACAGTGGGGTTTCGAAACACACGCAGACACAGACACACACACTGTCACACTCACAACACAGCACTCACACTGGGTATCCAGCAGAGCCATCGACACTTGGAACTGACCTAACATATTCACAAACGTGGTCCCGAAACACACATACAGAAGAAACACACACAAACACCCATCGACTTTTTCTTACAGGCATACAAATGGTTTCCCGCAAACACACACACACACACACACACACACACTGTCACACTCACAACACAGCACTCACACTGGATCTCCAGCAGAGCCATGAACACTTGGAACTGCACTGACACGCTCACGTACGTGCTCCCGAAACACAGATATACAAGAAACACACACAAACACCCATCGACATTTCCTTACAGGCAGACACAGTGGGGTTCCCCCAAACACACACACACACACTGTCACACTCACAACACAGCACTCACACTGCTCCTTGCAGAGCCATCACCACTTGGAACTGCCCTGACATACCCAAATACGTTGTCCCGAGACACACATACACAAGAAACACACAGAAACACCCATCGACTTTTTCTTACAGGCATACAAAATGGTTTCCCGCAAACACACACACACACACACACACACTATCACACTCACAACACAGCACTCACACTGGGTCTCCCGCAGAACCCTCAACACTTGAAACTGCCCTAACATACTCTCAAACGTGGCCCGACACACACATATACAAGTAACACACAAACACCCATCGACTTTTTCTTACAGTCATACACAATGGTTTCCCTGAAACACACACACAGACACACACACACAAACTGTCACACTCACAACACAGCACTCACATTGGGTCTCCGGCATAACCATCAACACTTCGAACTGCCCTAACATACTCAACAACGTGGTCCCGACACACACATACGCAAGAAACACAACCAAACACCCATCGACTTTTTCGTAAAGGCATACACAGTGGGGTTCGAAACACACACACAGACACACACACACACACTCTCACACTCACAACACAGCACTCACACTGGGTCTCCAGCAGAGCCATCAACACTTGGAACTGACCTAACATATTCACAAACGTGGTCCCGAAACACACATACAGAAGAAACACACACAAACACCCATCGACTTTTTCTTACAGGCATACAAATGGTTTCCCGCAACACACACACACACACAGCACAATGTCACCCTCACAACACAGCACTCACACTGGATCTCCAGCAGAGCCATGAACACTTGGAACTGCCCTGACACACTCACATACGTGCTCCCGAAACACAGATACACAAGAAACACACACAAACACCCATCGACATTTCCTTACAGGCAGACACAGTGGGGTTCCCCCAAACACACACACACACACTGTCACACTCACAACACAGCACTCACACTGTTCCTTGCAGAGCCATCACCACTTGGAACTGCCCTGACATACCCAAATACGTTGTCCCGAGACACACATACACAAGAAACACACAGAAACACCCATCGACTTTTTCTTACAGGCATACAAAATGGTTTCTCGCAAACACACACACACACACACACACTATCACACTCACAACACAGCACTCACACTGGGTCTCCCGCAGAACCCTCAACACTTGAAACTGCCCTAACATACTCTCAAACGTGGCCCGACACACACATATACAAGTAACACACAAACACCCATCGACTTTTTCTTACAGTCATACACAATGGTTTCCCTGAAACACACACACAGACACACACACAGAAACTGTCACACTCACAACACAGCACTCACATTGGGTCTCCGGCATAACCATCAACACTTCGAACTGCCCTAACATACTCAAAAACGTGGTCCCGACACACACATACGCAAGAAACACAACCAAACACCCATCGACTTTTTCGTAAAGGCATACACAGTGGGGTTTCGAAACACACACAGACACACACACACACACTGTCACACTCACAACACAGCACTCACACTGGGTCGCCAGCAGAGCCATCGACACTTGGAACTGACCTAACATATTCACAAACGTGGTCCCGAAACACACATACAGAAGAAACACACACAAACACCCATCGACTTTTTCTTACAGGCATACAAATGGTTTCCCGCAAACACACACACACACACACACACACACAATGTCACCCTCACAACACAGCACTCACACTGGATCTCCAGCAGAGCCATGAACAATTGGAACTGCACTGACACGCTCACATACGTGCTCCCGAAACACAGATACACAAGAAACACACACAAACACCCATCGACATTTCCTTACAGGCAGACACAGTGGGGTTCCCCCAAACACACACACACACACTGTCACACTCACAACACAGCACTCACACTGTTCCTTGCAGAGCCATCACCACTTGGAACTGCCCTGACATACCCAAAAACGTTGTCCCGAGACACACATACACAAGAAACACACAGAAACACCCATCGACTTTTTCTTACAGGCATACAAAATGGTTTCCCGCAAACACACACACACACACACACACACACTATCACACTCACAACACAGCACTCACACTGGGTCTCCCGCAGAACCCTCAACACTTGAAACTGCCCTAACATACTCTCAAACGTGGCCCGACACACACATATACAAGTAACACACAAACACCCATCGACTTTTTCTTACAGTCATACACAATGGTTTCCCTGAAACACACACACAGACACACACACACAAACTGTCACACTCACAACACAGCACTCACATTGGGTCTCCGGCATAACCATCAACACTTCGAACTGCCCTAACATACTCAACAACGTGGTCCCGACACACAGATACGCAAGAAACACAACCAAACACCCATCGACTTTTTCGTAAAGGCATACACAGTGGGGTTCGAAACACACACACAGACACACACACACACACTGTCACACTCACAACACAGCACTCACACTGGGTCTCCAGCAGAGCCATCACCACTTGGAACTGCCCTGACATACCCAAATACGTTGTCCCGAGACACACATACACAAGAAACACACAAAAACACCCATCGACTTTATTTACAGGCATACATAATAATTTACCACAAACACATAAACACACACATAAACTATCAAACTCACAACACAACTCTCAGAATGACTTAGAACTACCCTTATTTACACACAAACGTGGTCCTGACACACACATACACAGAAACACAAACAAACACCCATCGACTCTTCTTACAGGCAGACACAGTGGTTTTCCGAAAAACACACACACAGACACACACACACACAATGTCACCCTCACAGCACAGCACTCACACTGGGTCTCCCGCAAAACCCTAAACACTTAAAACTGCCCTAACATACTCTCAAACGTGGCCCGACACACACATATACAAGTAACACACAAACACCCATCGACTTTTTCTTACAGTCATACACAATGGTTTCCCTGAAACACACACACAGACACACACACACAAACTGTCACACTCACAACACAGCACTCACATTGGGTCTCCGGCATAACCATCAACGCTTCGAACTGCCCTAACATACTCAAAAACGTGGTCCCGACACACACATACGCAAGAAACACAACCAAACACCCATCGACTTTTTCGTAAAGGCATACACAGTGGGGTTTCGAAAACACACAGACACACACACACACACTGTCACACTCACAACACAGCACTCACACTGGGTCTCCAGGAGAGCCATCAACACTTGGAACTGACCTAACATATTCACAAACGTGGTCCCGAAACACACATACAGAAGAAACACACACAAACACCCATCGACTTTTTCTTACAGGCATACAAATGGTTTCCCGCAACACACACACACACACACACACACACACAATGTCACCCTCACAACACAGCACTCACACTGGATCTCCAGCAGAGCCATGAACACTTGGAACTGCCCTGACACACTCACATACGTGCTCCCGAAACACAGATACACAAGAAACACACACAAACACGCATCGACATTTCCTTACAGGCAGACACAGTGGGGTTCCCCCAAACACACACACACACTGTCACACTCACAACACAGCACTCACACTGTTCCTTGCAGAGCCATCATCACTTGGAACTGCCCTGACATACCCAAAAACGTTGTCCCGAGACACACATACACAAGAAACACACAGAAACACCCATCGACTTTTTCTTACAGGCATACAAAATGGTTTCCCGCAAACACACACACACACACACACACACACACACATACACTATCACACTCACAACACAGCACTCACAGTGGGTCTCCGGCAGAACCCTCAACACTTGAAACTGCCCTAACATACTCTCAAACGTGGCCAGACACACACATATACAAGAAACACACAAACACCCATCGACTTTTTCTTACAGTCATACACAATGGTTTCCCTGTAACACACACACAGACACACACACACAAACTGTCACACTCACAACACAGCACTCACATTGGGTCTCCGGCATAACCTTCAACACTTCGAACTGCCCTAACATACTTAAAAACGTGGTCCCCACACACACATACGCAAGACACAGAACCAAACACAAATCGACTTTTTCGTAAAGGCATACACAGTGGGGTTTCGAAACACACACAGACACACACACACACACTGTCACACTCACAACACAGCACTCACACTGGGTCTCTAGCAGAGCCATCGACACTTGGAACTGACCTAACATATTCACAAACGTGGTCCCGAAACACACATACAGAAGAAACACACACAAACACCCATCGACTTTTTCTTACAGGCATACAAATGGTTTCCCGCAAACACACACACACACACACACACACACACAATGTCACCCTCACAACACAGCACTCACACTGGATCTCCAGCAGAGCCATGAACACTTGGAACTGCCCTGACACGCTCACATACGTGCTCCCGAAACACAGATACACAAGAAACAGACACAAACACCCATCGACATTTCCTTACAGGCAGACACAGTGGGGTTCCCCCAAACACACACACACACACTGTCACACTCACAACACAGCACTCACACTGTTCCTTGCAGAGCCATCACCACTTGGAACTGCCCTGACATACCCAAAAACGTTGTCCCGAGACACACATACACAAGAAACACACAGAAACACCCATCGACTTTTTCTTACAGGCATACAAAATGGTTTCCCGCAAACACACACACACACACACTGTCACACTCACAATACAGCACTCACACTGTTCCTTGCAGAGCAATCAGCACTTGAAACTGCCCTGACATTCCCAAAAACGTTGTCCCGACACACACATACACAAGAAACACACAGAAACACCCATCGACTTTTTCATACAGCCATACAAAATGTTTTCCCGCAAACACACACACACACACACACACACACACTATCACACTCACAACACAGCACTCACACTGGGTCTCTCGCAGAACCCTCAACACTTGAAACTGCCCTAACATACTCTCAAACGTGGCCCGACACACACATATACAAGTAACACACAAACACCCATCGACTTTTTCTTACAGACATACACAATGGTTTCCCTGAAACACACACACAGACACACACACACAAACTGTCACACTCACAACACAGCACTCACATTGGGTCTCCGGCATAACCATCAACACTTCGAACTGCCCTAACATACTCAACAACGTGGTCCCGACACACACATACGCAAGAAACACAACCAAACACCCATCGACTTTTTCGTAAAGGCATACACAGTGGGGTTCGAAACACACACACAGACACACACACACACACTGTCACACTCACAACACAGCACTCACACTGGGTCGCCAGCAGAGCCATCGACACTTGGAACTGACCTAACATATTCACAAACGTTGTCACGAAACACACATACAGAAGAAACACACACAAACACCCATCGACTTTTTCTTACAGGCATACAAATGGTTTCCCGCAAACACACACACACACACACACACACACACAATGTCACCCTCACAACACAGCACTCACACTGGATCTCCAGCAGAGCCATGAACACTTGGAACTGCACTGACACGCTCACATACGTGCTCCCGAAACACAGATACACAAGAAACACACACAAACACCCATCGACATTTCCTTACAGGCAGACACAGTGGGGTTCCCCCAAACACACACACACACACTGTCACACTCACAACACAGCACTCACACTGTTCCTTGCAGAGCCACCACCACCTGGAACTGCCCTGACATACCCAAATACGTTGTCCCGAGACACACATACACAAGAAACACACAGAAACACCCATCGACTTTTTCTTACAGGCATACAAAATGGTTTCCCGCAAACACACACACACACACACACACACTATCACACTCACAACACAGCACTCACACTGGGTCTCCCGCAGAACCCTCAAAACTTGAAACTGCCCTAACATACTCTCAAACGTGGCCCGACACACACATATACAAGTAACACACAAACACCCATCGACTTTTTCTTACAGTCATACACAATGGTTTCCCTGAAACACACACACAGACACACACACACAAACTGTCACACTCACAACACAGCACTCACATTGGGTCTCCGGCATAACCATCAACACTTCGAACTGCCCTAACATACTCAAAAACGTGGTCCCGACACACACATACGCAAGAAACACAACCAAACACCCATCGACTTTTTCGTAAAGGCATACACAGTGGGGTTTCGAAACACACACAGACACACACACACACACTGTCACACTCACAACACAGCACTCACACTGGGTCGCCAACAGAGCCATCGACACTTGGAACTGACCTAACATATTCACAAACGTGGTCCCGAAACACACATACAGAAGAAACACACACAAACACCCATCGACTTTTTCTTACAGGCATACAAATGGTTTCCCGCAACACACACACACACACACACACACACACAATGTCACCCTCACAACACAGCACTCACACTGGATCTCCAGCAGAGCCATGAACACTTGGAACTGCCCTGACACACTCACATACGTGCTCCCGAAACACAGATACACAAGAAACACACACAAACACCCATCGACATTTCCTTACAGGCAGACACAGTGGGGTTCCCCCAAACACACACACACACACTGTCACACTCACAACACAGCACTCACACTGTTCCTTGCAGAGCCATCACCACTTGGAACTGCCCTGACATACCCAAATACGTTGTCCCGAGACACACATACACAAGAAACACACAGAAACACCCATCGACTTTTTCTTACAGGCATACAAAATGGTTTCCCGCAAACACACACACACACACACACACATACACTATCACACTCACTACACAGCACTCACACTGGGTCTCCCGCAGAACCCTCAACACTTGAAACTGCCCTAACATACTCTCAAACGTGGCCCGACACACACATATACAAGTAACACACAAACACCCATCGACTTTTTCTTACAGTCATACACAATGGTTTCCCTGAAACACACACACAGACACACACACACAAACTGTCACACTCACAACACAGCACTCACATTGGGTCTCCGGCATAACCATCAACACTTCGAACTGCCCTAACATACTCAAAAACGTGGTCCCGACACACACATACGCAAGAAACACAACCAAACACCCATCGACTTTTTCGTAAAGGCATACACAGTGGGGTTCGAAACACACACACAGACACACACACACACACTGTCACACTCACAACACAGCACTCACACTGGGTCGCCAGCAGAGCCATCGACACTTGGAACTGACCTAACATATTCACAAACGTGGTCCCGAAACACACATACAGAAGAAACACACACAAACACCCATCGACTTTTTCTTACAGGCATACAAATGGTTTCCCGCAACACACACACACACACACACACACACACACAATGTCACCCTCACAACACAGCACTCACACTGGATCTCCAGCAGAGCCATGAACACTTGGAACTGCCCTGACACACTCACATACGTGCTCCCGAAACACAGATACACAAGAAACACACACAAACACCCATCGACATTTCCTTACAGGCAGACACAGTGGGGTTCCCCCAAACACACACACACACACTGTCACACTCACAACACAGCACTCACACTGTTCCTTGCAGAGCCATCAGCACTTGGAACTGCCCTGACATACCCAAATACGTTGTCCGGAGACACACATACACAAGAAACACACAGAAACACCCATCGACTTTTTCTTACAGGCATACAAAATGGTTTCCCGCAAACACACACACACACACACACACACATACACTATCACACTCACTACACAGCACTCACACTGGGACTCCCGCAGAACCCTCAACACTTGAAACTGCCCTAACATACTCTCAAACGTGGCCCGACACACACATATACAAGTAACACACAAACACCCATCGACTTTTTCTTACAGTCATACACAATGGTTTCCCTGAAACACACACACAGACACACACACACAAACTGTCACACTCACAACACAGCACTCACATTGGGTCTCCGGCATAACCATCAACACTTCGAACTGCCCTAACATACTCAACAACGTGGTCCCGACACACACATACGCAAGAAACACAACCAAACACCCATCGACTTTTTCGTAAAGGCATACACAGTGGGGTTTCGAAACACACGCAGACACACACACACACACTGTCACACTCACAACACAGCACTCACACTGGGTCGCCAGCAGAGCCATCGACACTTGGAACTGACCTAACATATTCACAAACGTGGTCCCGAAACACACATACAGAAGAAACACACACAAACACCCATCGACTTTTTCTTACAGGCATACAAATGGTTTCCCGCAAACACACACACACACACACACACACACTGTCACACTCACAACACAGCACTCACACTGGATCTCCAGCAGAGCCATGAACACTTGGAACTGCACTGACACGCTCACGTACGTGCTCCCGAAACACAGATATACAAGAAACACACACAAACACCCATCGACATTTCCTTACAGGCAGACACAGTGGGGTTCCCCCAAACACACACACACACACTGTCACACTCACAACACAGCACTCACACTGTTCCTTGCAGAGCCATCACCACTTGGAACTGCCCTGACATACCCAAATACGTTGTCCCGAGACACACATACACAAGAAACACACAGAAACACCCATCGACTTTTTCTTACAGGCATACAAAATGGTTTCCCGCAAACACACACACACACACACACACACACACACTATCACACTCACAACACAGCACTCACACTGGGTCTCCCGCAGAACCCTCAACACTTGAAACTGCCCTAACATACTCTCAAACGTGGCCCGACACACACATATACAAGTAACACACAAACACCCATCGACTTTTTCTTACAGTCATACACAATGGTTTCCCTGAAACACACACACAGACACACACACACAAACTGTCACACTCACAACACAGCACTCACATTGGGTCTCCGGCATAACCATCAACACTTCGAACTGCCCTAACATACTCAACAACGTGGTCCCGACACACACATACGCAAGAAACACAATCAAACACCCATCGACTTTTTCGTAAAGGCATACACAGTGGGGTTCGAAACACACACACAGACACACACACACACACTGTCACACTCACAACACAGCACTCACACTGGGTGTCCAGCAGAGCCATCAACACTTGGAACTGACCTAACATATTCACAAACGTGGTCCCGAAACACACATACAGAAGAAACACACACAAACACCCATCGACTTTTTCTTACAGGCATACAAATGGTTTCCCGCAAACACACACACACACACACACACACACACAATGTCACCCTCACAACACAGCACTCACACTGGATCTCCAGCAGAGCCATGAACACTTGGAACTGCACTGACACGCTCACATACGTGCTCCCGAAACACAGATACACAAGAAACACACACAAACACCCATCGACATTTCCTTACAGGCAGACACAGTGGGGTTCCCCCAAACACACACACACACACTGTCACACTCACAACACAGCACTCACACTGTTCCTTGCAGAGCCATCACCACTTGGAACTGCCCTGACATACCCAAAAACGTTGTCCCGAGACACACATACACAAGAAACACACAGAAACACCCATCGACTTTTTCTTACAGGCATACAAAATGGTTTCCCGCAAACACACACACACACACACACACACTATCACACTCACAACACAGCACTCACACTGGGTCTCCCGCAGAACCCTCAACACTTGAAACTGCCCTAACATACTCTCAAACGTGGCCCAACACACACATATACAAGTAACACACAAACACCCATCGACTTTTTCTTACAGTCATACACAATGGTTTCCCTGAAACACACACACAGACACACACACACAAACTGTCACACTCACAACACAGCACTCACATTGGGTCTCTGGCATAACCATCAACACTTCGAACTGCCCTAACATACTCAAAAACGTGGTCCCGACACACACATACGCAAGAAACACAACCAAACACCCATCGACTTTTTCGTAAAGGCATACACAGTGGGGTTCTAAACACACACACAGACACACACACACACACTCTCACACTCACAACACAGCACTCACACTGGGTCTCCAGCAGAGCCATCAACACTTGGAACTGACCTAACATATTCACAAACGTGGTCCCGAAACACACATACAGAAGAAACACACACAAACACCCATCGACTTTTTCTTACAGGCATACAAATGGTTTCCCGCAAACACACACACACACACACACACACACAATGTCGCCCTCACAACACAGCACTCACACTGGATCTCCAGCAAGGCCATGAACACTTGGAACTGCACTGACACGCTCACATACGTGCTCCCGAAACACAGATACACAAGAAACACACACAAACACCCATCGACATTTCCTTACAGGCAGACACAGTGGGGTTCCCCCAAACACACACACACACACTGTCACACTCACAACACAGCACTCACACTGTTCCTTGCAGAGCCATCACCACTTGGAACTGCCCTGACATACCCAAAAACGTTGTCCCGAGACACACATACACAAGAAACACACAGAAACACCCATCGACTTTTTCTTACAGGCATACAAAATGGTTTCCCGCAAACACACACACACACACACACACACACTATCACACTCACAACACAGCACTCACACTGGGTCTCCCGCAGAACCCTCAACACTTGAAACTGCCCTAACATACTCTCAAACGTGGCCCGACACACACATATACAAGTAACACACAAACACCCATCGACTTTTTCTTACAGTCATACACAATGGTTTCCCTGAAACACACACACAGACACACACACACAAACTGTCACACTCACAACACAGCACTCACATTGGGTCTCCGGCATAACCATCAACACTTCGAACTGCCCTAACATACTCAACAACGTGGTCCCGACACACACATACGCAAGAAACACAACCAAACACCCATCGACTTTTTCGTAAAGGCATACACAGTGGGGTTCGAAACACACACACAGACACACACACACACACTGTCACACTCACAACACAGCACTCACACTGGGTCTCCAGCAGAGCCATCAACACTTGGAACTGACCTAACATATTCACAAACGTGGTCCCGAAACACACATACAGAAGAAACACACACAAACACCCATCGACTTTTTCTTACAGGCATACAAATGGTTTTCCGCAACACACACACACACACACACACACACAATGTCACCCTCACAACACAGCACTCACACTGGATCTCCAGCAGAGCCATGAACACTTGGAACTGCCCTGACACACTCACATACGTGCTCCCGAAACACAGATACACAAGAAACACACACAAACACCCATCGACATTTCCTTACAGGCAGACACAGTGGGGTTCCCCCAAACACACACACACACACTGTCACACTCACAACACAGCACTCACACTGTTCCTTGCAGAGCCATCACCACTTGGAACTGCCCTGACATACCCAAATACGTTGTCCCGAGACACACATACACAAGAAACACACAGAAACACCCATCGACTTTTTCTTACAGGCATACAAAATGGTTTCTCGCAAACACACACACACACACACACACACACTATCACACTCACAACACAGCACTCACACTGGGTCTCCCGCAGAACCCTCAACACTTGAAACTGCCCTAACATACTCTCAAACGTGGCCCGACACACACATATACAAGTAACACACAAACACCCATCGACTTTTTCTTACAGTCATACACAATGGTTTCCCTGAAACACACACACAGACACACACACACAAACTGTCACACTCACAACACAGCACTCACATTGGGTCTCCGGCATAACCATCAACACTTCGAACTGCCCTAACATACTCAAAAACGTGGTCCCGACACACACATACGCAAGAAACACAACCAAACACCCATCGACTTTTTCGTAAAGGCATACACAGTGGGGTTTCGAAACACACACAGACACACACACACACACTGTCACACTCACAACACAGCACTCACACTGGGTCGCCAGCAGAGCCATCGACACTTGGAACTGACCTAACATATTCACAAACGTGGTCCCGAAACACACATACAGAAGAAACACACACAAACACCCATCGACTTTTTCTTACAGGCATACAAATGGTTTCCCGCAAACACACACACACACACACAGACACACAATGTCACCCTCACAACACAGCACTCACACTGGATCTCCAGCAGAGCCATGAACACTTGGAACTGCACTGACACGCTCACATACGTGCTCCCGAAACACAGATACACAAGAAACACACACAAACACCCATCGACATTTCCTTACAGGCAGACACAGTGGGGTTCCCCCAAACACACACACACACACTGTCACACTCACAACACAGCACTCACACTGTTCCTTGCAGAGCCATCACCACTTGGAACTGCCCTGACATACCCAAAAACGTTGTCCCGAGACACACATACACAAGAAACACACAGAAACACCCATCGACTTTTTCTTACAGGCATACAAAATGGTTTCCCGCAAACACACACACACACACACACACACACTATCACACTCACAACACAGCACTCACACTGGGTCTCCCGCAGAACCCTCAACACTTGAAACTGCCCTAACATACTCTCAAACGTGTCCCGACACACACATATACAAGTAACACACAAACACCCATCGACTTTTTCTTACAGTCATACACAATGGTTTCCCTGAAACACACACACAGACACACACACACAAACTGTCACACTCACAACACAGCACTCACATTGGGTCTCCTGCATAACTATCAACACTTCGAACTGCCCTAACATACTCAACAACGTGGTCCCGACACACACATACGCAAGAAACACAACCAAACACCCATCGACTTTTTCGTAAAGGCATACACAGTGGGGTTCGAAACACACACACAGACACACACACACACACTGTCACACTCACAACACAGCACTCACACTGGGTCGCCAGCAGAGCCATCGACACTTGGAACTGACCTAACATATTCACAAACGTGGTCCCGAAACACACATAGAGAAGAAACACACACAAACACCCATCGACTTTTTCTTACAGGCATACAAATGGTTTCCCGCAAACACACACACACACACACACACACACACACAATGTCACCCTCACAACACAGCACTCACACTGGATCTCCAGCAGAGCCATGAACACTTGGAACTGCACTGACACGCTCACATACGTGCTCCCGAAACACAGATACACAAGAAACACACACAAACACCCATCGACATTTCCTTACAGGCAGACACAGTGGGGTTCCCCCAAACACACACACACACACTGTCACACTCACAACACAGCACTCACACTGTTCCTTGCAGAGCCATCACCACTTGGAACTGCCCTGACATACCCAAATACGTTGTCCGGAGACACACATACACAAGAAACACACAGAAACACCCATCGACTTTTTCTTACAGGCATACAAAATGGTTTCCCGCAAACACACACACACACACACACACACACATACACTATCACACTCACTACACAGCACTCACACTGGGTCTCCCGCAGAACCCTCAACACTTGAAACTGCCCTAACATACTCTCAAACGTGGCCCGACACACACATATACAAGTAACACACAAACACCCATCGACTTTTTCTTACAGTCATACACAATGGTTTCCCTGAAACACACACACAGACACACACACACAAACTGTCACACTCACAACACAGCACTCACATTGGGTCTCCGGCATAACCATCAACACTTCGAACTGCCCTAACATACTCAAAAACGTGGTCCCAACACACACATACGCAAGAAACACAACCAAACACCCATCGACTTTTTCGTAAAGGCATACACAGTGGGGTTTCGAAACACACACAGACACACACACACACACTGTCACACTCACAACACAGCACTCACACGGGGTCGCCAGCAGAGCCATCGACACTTGGAACTGACCTAACATATTCACAAACGTGGTCCCGAAACACACATACAGAAGAAACACACACAAACACCCATCGACTTTTTCTTACAGGCATACAAATGGTTTCCCGCAAACACACACACACACACACACACACACACACACAATGTCACCCTCACAACACAGCACTCACACTGGATCTCCAGCAGAGCCATGAACACTTGGAACTGCACTGACACGCTCACATACGTGCTCCCGAAACACAGATACACAAGAAACACACACAAACACCCATCGACATTTCCTTACAGGCAGACACAGTGGGGTTCCCCCAAACACACACACACACACTGTCACACTCACAACACAGCACTCACACTGTTCCTTGCAGAGCCATCAGCACTTGGAACTGCCCTGACATACCCAAATACGTTGTCCGGAGACACACATACACAAGAAACACACAGAAACACCCATCGACTTTTTCTTACAGGCATACAAAATGGTTTCCCGCAAACACACACACACACACACACACACACACACACTATCACACTCACAACACAGCACTCACACTGGGTCTCCCGCAGAACCCTCAACACTTGAAACTGCCCTAACATACTCTCAAACGTGGCCCGACACACACACATACAAGTAACACACAAACACCCATCGACTTTTTCTTACAGTCATACACAATGGTTTCCCTGAAACACACACACAGACACACACACACAAACTGTCACACTCACAACACAGCACTCACATTGGGTCTCCGGCATAACCATCAACACTTCGAACTGCCCTAACATACTCAAAAACGTGGTCCCGACACACACATACGCAAGAAACACAACCAAACACCCATCGACTTTTTCGTAAAGGCATACACAGTGGGGTTCGAAACACACACACAGACACACACACACACACTGTCACACTCACAACACAGCACTCACACTGGGTCTCCAGCAGAGCCATCGACACTTGGAACTGACCTAACATATTCACAAACGTGGTCCCGAAACACACATACAGAAGAAACACACACAAACACCCATCGACTTTTTCTTACAGGCATACAAATGGTTTCCCGCAAACACACACACACACACACACACACAATGTCACCCTCACAACACAGCACTCACACTGGATCTCCAGCAGAGCCATGAACACTTGGAACTGCCCTGACACACTCACATACGTGCTCCCGAAACACAGATACACAAGAAACACACACAAACACCCATCGACATTTCCTACAGGCAGACACAGTGGGGTTCCCCCAAACACACACAAACACTGTCACACTCACAACACAGCACTCACACTGTTCCTTGCAGAGCCATCACCACTTGCAACTGCCCTGACATACCCAAATACGTTGTCCCGAGACACACATACACAAGAAACACACAGAAACACCCATCGACTTTTTCTTACAGGCATACAAAATGGTTTCCCGCAAACACACACACACACACACACATACACTATCACACTCACAACACAGCACTCACACTGGGTCTCCCGCAGAACCCTCAACACTTGAAACTGCCCTAACATACTCTCAAACGTGGCCCGACACACACATATACAAGTAACACACAAACACCCATCGACTTTTTCTTACAGTCATACACAATGGTTTCCCTGAAACACACACACAGACACACACACACAAACTGTCACACTCACAACACAGCACTCACATTGGGTCTCCGGCATAACCATCAACACTTCGAACTGCCCTAACATACTCAAAAACGTGGTCCCGACACACACATACGCAAGAAACACAACCAAACACCCATCGACTTTTTCGTAAAGGCATACACAGTGGGGTTCGAAACACACACACAGACACACACACACACACTGTCACACTCACAACACAGCACTCACACTGGGTCGCCAGCAGAGCCATCGACACTTGGAACTGACCTAACATATTCACAAACGTGGTCCCGAAACACACATACAGAAGAAACACACACAAACACCCATCGACTTTTTCTTACAGGCATACAAATGGTTTCCCGCAAACACACACACACACACACACACACACACAATGTCACCCTCACAACACAGCACTCACACTGGATCTCCAGCAGAGCCATGAACACTTGGAACTGCACTGACACGCTCACATACGTGCTCCCGAAACACAGATACACAAGAAACACACACAAACACCCATCGACATTTCCTTACAGGCAGACACAGTGGGGTTCCCCCAAACACACACACACACACTGTCACACTCACAACACAGCACTCACACTGTTCCTTGCAGAGCCATCACCACTTGGAACTGCCCTGACATACCGAAATACGTTGTCCGGAGACACACATACACAAGAAACACACAGAAACACCCATCGACTTTTTCTTACAGGCATACAAAATGGTTTCCCGCAAACACACACACACACACACACACACACATACACTATCACACTCACTACACAGCACTCACACTGGGTCTCCCGCAGAACCCTCAACACTTGAAACTGCCCTAACATACTCTCAAACGTGGCCCGACACACACATATACAAGTAACACACAAACACCCATCGACTTTTTCTTACAGTCATACACAATGGTTTCCCTGAAACACACACACAGACACACACACACAAACTGTCACACTCACAACACAGCACTCACATTGGGTCTCCGGCATAACCATCAACACTTCGAACTGCCCTAACATACTCAAAAACGTGGTCCCGACACACACATACGCAAGAAACACAACCAAACACCCATCGACTTTTTCGTAAAGGCATACACAGTGGGGTTCGAAACACACACACAGACACACACACACACACTGTCACACTCACAACACAGCACTCACACTGGGTCTCCAGCAGAGCCATCAACACTTGGAACTGACCTAACATATTCACAAACGTGGTCCCGAAACACACATACAGAAGAAACACACACAAACACCCATCGACTTTTTCTTACAGGCATACAAATGGTTTCCCGCAAACACACACACACACACACACACACACACACAATGTCACCCTCACAACACAGCACTCACACTGGATCTCCAGCAGAGCCATGAACACTTGGAACTGCCCTGACACACTCACATACGTGCTCCCGAAACACAGATACACAAGAAACACACACAAACACCCATCGACATTTCCTTACAGGCAGACACAGTGGGGTTCCCCCAAACACACACAAACACTGTCACACTCACAACACAGCACTCACACTGTTCCTTGCAGAGCCATCACCACTTGCAACTGCCCTGACATACCCAAATACGTTGTCCCGAGACACACATACACAAGAAACACACAGAAACACCCATCGACTTTTTCTTACAGGCATACAAAATGGTTTCCCGCAAACACACACACACACACACACATACACTATCACACTCACAACACAGCACTCACACTGGGTCTCCCGCAGAACCCTCAACACTTGAAACTGCCCTAACATACTCTCAAACGTGGCCCGACACACACATATACAAGTAACACACAAACACCCATCGACTTTTTCTTACAGTAATACACAATGGTTTCCCTGAAACACACACACAGACACACACACACAAACTGTCACACTCACAACACAGCACTCACATTGGGTCTCCGGCATAACCATCAACACTTCGAACTGCCCTAACATACTCAAAAACGTGGTCCCAACACACACATACGCAAGAAACACAACCAAACACCCATCGACTTTTTCGTAAAGGCATACACAGTGGTGTTCGAAACACACACACAGACACACACACACACACTGTCACACTCACAACACAGCACTCACACTGGGTCGCCAGCAGAGCCATCGACACTTGGAACTGACCTAACATATTCACAAACGTGGTCCCGAAACACACATACAGAAGAAACACACACAAACACCCATCGACTTTTTCTTACAGGCATACAAATGGTTTCCCGCAACACACACACACACACACACACACACACACAATGTCACCCTCACAACACAGCACTCACACTGGATCTCCAGCAGAGCCATGAACACTTGGAACTGCCCTGACACACTCACATACGTGCTCCCGAAACACAGATACACAAGAAACACACACAAACACCCATCGACATTTCCTTACAGGCAGACACAGTGGGGTTCCCCCAAACACACACACACACACTGTCACACTCACAACACAGCACTCACACTGTTCCTTGCAGAGCCATCACCACTTGGAACTGCCCTGACATACCCAAATACGTTGTCCCGAGACACACATACACAAGAAACACACAGAAACACCCATCGACTTTTTCTTACAGGCATACAAAATGGTTTCCCGCAAACACACACACACACACACACATACACTATCACACTCACAACACAGCACTCACACTGGGTCTCCCGCAGAACCCTCAACACTTGAAACTGCCCTAACATACTCTCAAACGTGGCCCGACACACACATATACAAGTAACACACAAACACCCATCGACTTTTTCTTACAGTCATACACAATGGTTTCCCTGAAACACACACACAGACACACACACACAAACTGTCACACTCACAACACAGCACTCACATTGGGTCTCTGGCATAACCATCAACACTTCGAACTGCCCTAACATACTCAACAACGTGGTCCCGACACACACATACGCAAGAAACACAACCAAACACCCATCGACTTTTTCGTAAAGGCATACACAGTGGGGTTCGAAACACACACACAGACACACACACACACTGTCACACTCACAACACAGCACTCACATTGGGTCGCCAGCAGAGCCATCGACACTTGGAACTGACCTAACATATTCACAAACGTTGTCCCGAAACACACATACAGAAGAAACACACACAAACACCCATCGACTTTTTCTTACAGGCATACAAATGGTTTCCCGCAAACACACACACACACACACACACACACACAATGTCACCCTCACAACACAGCACTCACACTGGATCTCCAGCAGAGCCATGAACACTTGGAACTGCACTGACACGCTCACATACGTGCTCCCGAAACACAGATACACAAGAAACACACACAAACACCCATCGACATTTCCTTACAGGCAGACACAGTGGGGTTCCCCCAAACACACACACACACACTGTCACACTCACAACACAGCACTAACACTGTTCCTTGCAGAGCCATCACCACTTGGAACTGCCCTGACATACCCAAATACGTTGTCCCGAGACACACATACACAAGAAACACACAGAAACACCCATCGACTTTTTCTTACAGGCATACAAAATGGTTTCCCGCAAACACACACACACACACACACACTATCACACTCACAACACAGCACTCACACTGGGTATCCCGCAGAACCCTCAAGACTTGAAACTGCCCTAACATACTCTCAAACGTGGCCCGACACACACATATACAAGTAACACACAAACAACCATCGACTTTTTCTTACAGTCATACACAATGGTTTCCCTGAAACACACACACAGACACACACACACAAACTGTCACACTCACAACACAGCACTCACATTGGGTCTCCGGCATAACCATCAACACTTCGAACTGCCCTAACATACTCAAAAACGTGGTCCCGACACACACATACGCAAGAAACACAACCAAACACCCATCGACTCTTTCGTAAAGGCATACACAGTGGGGTTCGAAACACACACACAGACACACACACACACACTGTCACACTCACAACACAGCACTCACACTGGGTCTCCAGCAGAGCCATCGACACTTGGAACTGACCTAACATATTCACAAACGTGGTCCCGAAACACACATACAGAAGAAACACACACAAACACCCATCGACTTTTTCTTACAGGCATACAAATGGTTTCCCGCAACACACACACACACACACACACACACAATGTCACCCTCACAACACAGCACTCACACTGGATCTCCAGCAGAGCCATGAACACTTGGAACTGCCCTGACACGCTCACATACGTGCTCCCGAAACACAGATACACAAGAAACACACACAAACACCCATCGACATTTCCTTACAGGCAGACACAGTGGGGTTCCCCCAAACACACACACACACACTGTCACACTCACAACACAGCACTCACACTGTTCCTTGCAGAGCCATCACCACTTGGAACTGCCCCGACATACCCAAATACGTTGTCCCGAGACACACATACACAAGAAACACACAGAAACACCCATCGACTTTTTCTTACAGGCATACAAAATGGTTTCCCGCAAACTCACACACACACACACACACACACTATCACACTCACAACACAGCACTCACACTGGGTCTCCCGCAGAACCCTCAACACTTGAAACTGCCCTAACATACTCTCAAACGTGGCCCGACACACACATATACAAGTAACACACAAACACCCATCGACCTTTTCTTACAGCCATACACAATGGTTTCCCTGAAACACACACACAGACACACACACAGACTGTCACACTCACAACACAGCACTCACATTGGGTCTCCGGCATAACCATCAACACTTCGAACTGCCCTAACATACTCAAAAACGTGGTCCCGACACACACATACGCAAGAAACACAACCAAACACCCATCGACTTTTTCGTAAAGGCATACACAGTGGGGTTTCGAATCACACACAGACACACACACACACACTGTCACACTCACAACACAGCACTCACACTGGGTCGCCAGCAGAGCCATCGACACTTGGAACTGACCTAACATATTCACAAACGTGGTCCCGAAACACACATACAGAAGAAACACACACAAACACCCATCGACTTTTTCTTACAGGCATACAAATGGTTTCCCGCAACACACACACACACACACACACACACAATGTCACCCTCACAACACAGCACTCACACTGGATCTCCAGCAGAGCCATGAACACTTGGAACTGCACTGACACGCTCACATACGTGCTCCCGAAACACAGATACACAAGAAACACACACAAACACCCATCGACATTTCCTTACAGGCAGACACAGTGGGGTTCCCCCAAACACACACACACACACTGTCACACTCACAACACAGCACTCACACTGTTCCTTGCAGAGCCATCACCACTTGGAACTGCCCTGACATACCCAAAAACGTTGTCCCGAGACACACATACACAAGAAACACACAGAAACACCCATCGACTTTTTCTTACAGGCATACAAAATGGTTTCCCTCAAACACACACACACACACACACACACTATCACACTCACAACACAGCACTCACACTGGGTCCCCGGCATAGACATCAGCATTTGGAATTCCCTAACATACTCAAAAACGAGGTCCCAACACGTACATACACAAGAAACACACAAAAACACCCATCGACTTTATTTACAGGCATGCATAATGGTTTACCACAAACACATAAACACACACATAAACTATCACACTCACAACACAACTCTCAGAATGACTTAGAACTACCCTTATGTACACACAAACGTGGTCCCGTCACACACATACACAGAAACACACACAAACACCCATCGACTTTTCTTACAGGCAGACACAGTGGTGTTCCCAAAACACACACACACACACACACACACACACACTATGACACTCACAACACAGCACTCACACTGGGTCTCCCGCAGAACCCTCAACACTTGAAACTGCCCTAACATACTCTCAAACGTGGCCAGACACACACATATACAAGTAACACACAAACACCCAACGACTTTTTCTTACAGTCATACACAATGGTTTCCCTGAAACACACACACAGACACACACACACAAACTGTCACACTCACAACACAGCACTCACATTGGGTCTCCGGCATAACCATCAACACTTCGAACTGCCCTAACATACTCAAAAACGTGGTCCCGACACACACATACGCAAGAAACACAACCAAACACCCATCGACTTTTTCGTAAAGGCATACACAGTGGGGTTTCGAAACACACACAGACACACACACACACACTGTCACACTCACAACACAGCACTCACACTGTTCCTTGCAGAGCCATCACCACTTGGAACTGCCCTGAAATACCCAAAAACGTTGTCCCGAGACACACATACACAAGAAACACACAGAAACACCCATCGACTTTTTCTTACAGGCATACAAAATGGTTTCCCTCAAACACACACACACACACACACACACTATCACACTCACAACACAGCACTCACACTGGGTCCCCGGCATAGACATCAGCATTTGGAATTCCCTAACATACTCAAAAACGAGGTCCCAACACGTACATACACAAGAAACACACAAAAACACCCATCGACTTTATTTACAGGCATGCATAATGGTTTACCACAAACACATAAACACACACATAAACTATCACACTCACAACACAACTCTCAGAATGACTTAGAACTACCCTTATGTACACACAAACGTGGTCCCGTCACACACATACACAGAAACACACACAAACACCCATCGACTTTTCTTACAGGCAGACACAGTGGTGTTCCCAAAACACACACACACACACACACACACACACACTATGACACTCACAACACAGCACTCACACTGGGTCTCCCGCAGAACCCTCAACACTTGAAACTGCCCTAACATACTCTCAAACGTGGCCAGACACACACATATACAAGTAACACACAAACACCCAACGACTTTTTCTTACAGTCATACACAATGGTTTCCCTGAAACACACACACAGACACACACACACAAACTGTCACACTCACAACACAGCACTCACATTGGGTCTCCGGCATAACCATCAACACTTCGAACTGCCCTAACATACTCAAAAACGTGGTCCCGACACACACATACGCAAGAAACACAACCAAACACCCATCGACTTTTTCGTAAAGGCATACACAGTGGGGTTTCGAAACACACACAGACACACACACACACACTGTCACACTCACAACACAGCACTCACACTGGGTCTCCAGCAGAGCCATCGACACTTGGAACTGACCTAACATATTCACAAACGTGGTCCCGAAACACACATACAGAAGAAACACACACAAACACCCATCGACTTTTTCTTACAGGCATACAAATGGTTTCCCGCAACAAACACACACACACACACAATGTCACCCTCACAACACAGCACTCACACTGGATCTCCAGCAGAGCCATGAACACTTGGAACTGCCCTGACACACTCACATACGTGCTCCCGAAACCAGATACACAAGAAACACACACAAACACGCATCGACATTTCCTTACAGGCAGACACAGTGGGGTTCCCCCAAACACACACACACACACACACACTGTCACACTTACAACACAGCACTCACACTGTTCCTTGCAGAGCCATCATCACTTGGAACTGCCCTGACATACCCAAAAACGTTGTCCCGAGACACACATACACAAGAAACACACAGAAACACCCATCGACTTTTTCTTACAGGCATACAAAATGGTTTCCCGCAAACACACACACACACACACTATCACACTCACAACACAGCACTCACACTGGGTCCCCAGCGTAGACATCAGCATTTGGAGTTCCCTAACATACTGAAAAACGAGGTCCCAACACACAAATACACAAGAAACACACAAAAACACCCATCGACTTTATTTACAGGCATACATAATAATTTACCACAAACACATAAACACACACATAAACTATCACACTCACAACACAACTCTCAGAATGACTTAGAACTACCCTTATTTACACACAAACGTGGTCCTGACACACACATACACAGAAACACAAACAAACACCCATCGACTCTTCTTACAGGCAGACACAGTGGTTTTCCGAAAAACACACACACAGACACACACACACACAAACTGTCACACTCACAACACAGCACTCACATTGGGTCTCCGGCATAACCATCAACACTTCGAACTGCCCTAACATACTCAAAAACGTGGTCCCGACACACACATACGCAAGAAACACAACCAAACACCCATCGACTTTTTCGTAAAGGCATACACAGTGGGGTTTCGAAACACACACAGACACACACACACACTGTCACACTCACAACACAGCACTCACACTGGGTCGCCAGCAGAGCCATCGACACTTGGAACTGACCTAACATATTCACAAACGTGGTCCCGAAACACACATACAGAAGAAACACACACAAACACCCATCGACTTTTTCTTACAGTCATACAAATGGTTTCCCGCAAACACACACACACACACACACACACACAATGTCACCCTCACAACACAGCACTCACACTGGATCTCCAGCAGAGCCATGAACACTTGGAACTGCACTGACACGCTCACATACGTGCTCCCGAAACACAGATACACAAGAAACACACACAAACACCCATCGACATTTCCTTACAGGCAGACACAGTGGGGTTCCCCCAAACACACACACACACACTGTCACACTCACATCACAGCACTCACACTGTTCCTTGCAGAGCCATCACCACTTGGAACTGCCCTGACATACCCAAATACGTTGTCCCGAGACACACATACACAAGAAACACACAGAAACACCCATCGACTTTTTCTTACAGGCATACAAAATGGTTTCCCGCAAACACACACACACACACACATACACTATCACACTCACAACACAGCACTCACACTGGGTCTCCCGCAAAACCCTCAACACTTGAAACTGCCCTAACATACTCTCAAACGTGGCCCGACACACACATATACAAGTAACACACAAACACCCATCGACTTTTTCTTACAGTCATACACAATGGTTTCCCTGAAACACACACACAGACACACACACACAAACTGTCACACTCACAACACAGCACTCACATTGGGTCTCCGGCATAACCATCAACACTTCGAACTGCCCTAACATACTCAAAAACGTGGTCCCGACACACACATACGCAAGAAACACAACCAAACACCCATCGACTTTTTCGTAAAGGCATACACAGTGGGGTTTCGAAACACACACAGACACACACACACACACACTGTCACACTCACAACACAGCACTCACACTGGGTCGCCAGCAGAGCCATCGACACTTGGAACTGACCTAACATATTCACAAATGTGGTCCCGAAACACAAATACAGAAGAAACACACACAAACACCCATCGACTTTTTCTTACAGGCATACAAATGGTTTCCCGCAAACACACACACACACACACACACACACACAATGTCACCCTCACAACACAGCACTCACACTGGATCTCCAGCAGAGCCATGAACACTTGGAACTGCACTGACACGCTCACATATGTGCTCCCGAAACACAGATACACAAGAAACACACACAAACACCCATCGACATTTCCTTACAGGCAGACACAGTGGGGTTCCCCCAAACACACACACACACACTGTCACACTCACAACACAGCACTCACACTGTTCCTTGCAGAGCCATCACCACTTGGAACTGCCCTGACATACCCAAAAACGTTGTCCCGAGACACACATACACAAGAAACACACAGAAACACCCATCGACTTTTTCTTACAGGCATACAAAATGGTTTCCCGCAAACACACACACACACACACACACACACACTATCACACTCACAACACAGCACTGACACTGGGTCTCCCACAGAACCCTCAACACTTGAAACTGCCCTAACATACTCTCAAACGTGGCCCGACACACACATATACAAGTAACACACAAACACCCATCGACTTTTTCTTACAGTCATACACAATGGTTTCCCTGAAACACACACACAGACACACACACACAAACTGTCACACTCACAACACAGCACTCACATTGGGTCTCCGGCATAACCATCAACACTTCGAACTGCCCTAACATACTCAAAAACGTGGTCCCGACACACACATACGCAAGAAACACAACCAAACACCCATCGACTTTTTCGTAAAGGCATACACAGTGGGGTTCGAAACACACACACAGACACACACACACACACTGTCACACTCACAACACAGCACTCACACTGGGTCTCCAGCAGAGCCATCAACACTTGGAACTGACCTAACATATTCACAAACGTGGTCCCGAAACACACATACAGAAGAAACACACACAAACACCCATCGACTTTTTCTTAAAGGCATACAAATGGTTTCCCGCAACACACACACACACACACACACACACACAATGTCACCCTCACAACACAGCACTCACACTGGATCTCCAGCAGAGCCATGAACACTTGGAACTGCCCTGACACACTCACATACGTGCTCCCGAAACACAGATAAACAAGAAACACACACAAACACCCATCGACATTTCCTTACAGGCAGACACAGTGGGGTTCCCCCAAACACACACACACACACTGTCACACTCACAACACAGCACTCACACTGTTCCTTGCAGAGCCATCACCACTTGGAACTGCCCTGACATACCCAAATACGTTGTCCCGAGACACACATACACAAGAAACACACAGAAACACCCATCGACTTTTTCTTACAGGCATACAAAATGGTTTCCCGCAAACACACACACACACACACACATACACTATCACACTCACAACACAGCACTCACACTGGGTCTCCCGCAGAACCCTCAACACTTGAAACTGCCCTAACATACTCTCAAACGTGGCCCGACACACACATATACAAGTAACACACAAACACCCATCGACTTTTTCTTACAGTCATACACAATGGTTTCCCTGAAACACACACACAGACACACACACAGAAACTGTCACACTCACAACACAGCACTCACATTGGGTCTCCGGCATAACCATCAACACTTCGAACTGCCCTAACATACTCAAAAACGTGGTCCCGACACAAACATACGCACAAACACAACCAAACACCCATCGACTTTTTCGTAAAGGCATACACAGTGGGGTTTCGAAACACACACAGACACACACACACACACTGTCACACTCACAACACAGCACTCACACTGGGTCGCCAGCAGAGCCATCGACACTTGGAACTGACCTAACATATTCACAAACGTGGTCCCGAAACACACATACAGAAGAAACACACACAAACACCCATCGACTTTTTCTTACAGTCATACAAATGGTTTCCCGCAAACACACACACACACACACACACACACACAATGTCACCCTCACAACACAGCACTCACACTGGATCTCCAGCAGAGCCATGAACACTTGGAACTGCACTGACACGCTCACATACGTGCTCCCGAAACACAGATACACAAGAAACACACACAAACACCCATCGACATTTCCTTACAGGCAGACACAGTGGGGTTCCCCCAACACACACACACACACTGTCACACTCACAACACAGCACTCACACTGTTCCTTGCAGAGCCATCACCACTTGGAACTGCCCTGACATACCCAAAAACGTTGTCCCGAGACACACATACACAAGAAACACACAGAAACACCCATCGACTTTTTCTTACAGGCATACAAAATGGTTTCCCGCAAACACACACACACACACACACACTATCACACTCACAACACAGCACTCACACTGGGTCCCCGGCATAGACATCAGCATTTGGAATTCCCTAACATACTCAAAAACGAGGTCCCAACACACACATACACAAGAAACACACAAAAACACCCATCGACTTTATTTACAGGCATGCATAATGGTTTACCACAAACACATAAACACACACATAAACTATCACACTCACAACACAACTCTCAGAATGACTTAGAACTACCCTTATATACACACAAACGTGGTCCCGTCACACACATACACAGAAACACACACAAACACCCATCGACTTTTATTACAGGCAGACACAGTGGTGTTCCCAAAACACACACACACAGACACACACACACACACTATGACACTCACAACACAGCACTCACACTGGGTCTCCCGCAGAACCCTCAACACTTGAAACTGCCCTAACATACTCTCAAACGTGGCCAGACACACACATATACAAGTAACACACAAACACCCATCGACTTTTTCTTACAGTCATACACAATGGTTTCCCTGAAACACACACACAGACACACACACACAAACTGTCACACTCACAACACAGCACTCACATTGGGTCTCCGGCATAACCATCAACAGTTCGAACTGCCCTAACATACTCAAAAACGTGGTCCCGACACACACATATGCAAGAAACACAACCAAACACCCATCGACTTTTTCGTAAAGGCATACACAGTGGGGTTTCGAAACACACACAGACACACACACACACTGTCACACTCACAACACAGCACTCACACTGGGTCTCCAGCAGAGCCATCGACACTTGGAACTGACCTAACATATTCACAAACGTGGTCCCGAAACACACATACAGAAGAAACACACACAAACACCCATCGACTTTTTCTTACAGGCATACAAATGGTTTCCCGCAACACACACACACACACACACAATGTCACCCTCACAACACAGCACTCACACTGGATCTCCAGCAGAGCCATGAACACTTGGAACTGCCCTGACACACTCACATACGTGCTCCCGAAACACAGATACACAAGAAACACACACAAACACCCATCGACATTTCCTTACAGGCAGACACAGTGGGGTTCCCCCAAACACACACACACACACACACATACACACTGTCACACTTACAACACAGCACTCACACTGTTCCTTGCAGAGCCATCACCACTTGGAACTGCCCTGACATACCCAAAAACGTTGTCCCGAGACACACATACACAAGAAACACACAGAAACACCCATCGACTTTTTCTTACAGGCATACAAAATGGTTTCCCGCAAACACACACACACACACACTATCACACTCACAACACAGCACTCACACTGGGTCCCCGGCGTAGACATCAGCATTTGGAATTCCCTAACATACTGAAAAACGAGGTCCCAACACACACATACACAAGAAACACACAAAAACACCCATCGACTTTATTTACAGGCATACATAATGATTTACCACAAACACATAAACACACACATAAACTATCACACTCACAACACAACTCTCAGAATGACTTAGAACTACCCTTATTTACACACAAACGTGGTCCTGACACACACATACACAGAAACACAAACAAACACCCATCGACTCTTCTTACAGGCAGACACAGTGGTTTTCCGAAAAACACACACACAGACACACACACACACACTATGACACTCACAGCACAGCACTCACACTGGGTCTCCCGCAAAACCCTAAACACTTAAAACTGCCCTAACATACTCTCAAACGTGGCCCGACATACACATATACAAGTAACACACACACACCCATCGACTTTTTCTTACAGTCATACACAATGGTTTCCCTGAAACACACACACAGACACACACACACAAACTGTCACACTCACAACACAGCACTCACATTGGGTCTCCGGCATAACCATCAACACTTCGAACTGCCCTAACATACTCAAAAACGTGGTCCCGACACACACATACGCAAGAAACACAACCAAACACCCATCGACGTTTTCGTAAAGGCATACACAGTGGGGTTTCGAAAACACACAGACACACACGCACACTGTCACACTCACAACACAGCACTCACACTGGGTCTCCAGGAGAGCCATCAACACTTGGAACTGACCTAACATATTCACAAACGTGGTCCCGAAACACACATACAGAAGAAACACACACAAACACCCATCGACTTTTTCTTACAGGCATACATATGGTTTCCCGCAACACACACACACACACACACACACAATGTCACCCTCACAACACAGCACTCACACTGGATCTCCAGCAGAGCCATGAACACTTGGAACTGCCCTGACACACTCACATACGTGCTCCCGAAACACAGATACACAAGAAACACACACAAACACGCATCGACATTTCCTTACAGGCAGACACAGTGGGGTTCCCCCAAACACACACACACACTGTCACACTCACAACACAGCACTCACACTGTTCCTTGCAGAGCCATCATCACTTGGAACTGCCCTGACATACCAAAATACGTTGTCCCGAGACACACATACACAAGAAACACACAGAAACACCCATTGACTTTTTCTTACAGGCATACAAAATGGTTTCCCGCAAACACACACACACACACACACACACATACACTATCACACTCACAACACAGCACTCACACTGGGTCTCCCGCAGAACCCTCAACACTTGAAACTGCCCTAACATACTCTCAAACGTGGCCAGACACACACATATACAAGTAACACACAAACACCCATCGACTTTTTCTTACAGTCATACACAATGGTTTCCCTGAAACACACACACAGACACACACACAGAAACTGTCACACTCACAACACAGCACTCACATTGGGTCTCCGGCATAACCATCAACACTTCGAACTGCCCTAACATACTTAAAAACTTGGTCCCCACAAACACATACGCAAGACACACAACCAAACACCCATCGACTTTTTCGTAAAGGCATACACAGTGGGGTTTCGAAACACACACAGACACACACACACACACTGTCACACTCACAACACAGCACTCACACTGGGTCTCCAGCAGAGCCATTGACACTTGGAACTGACCTAACATATTCACAAACGTGGTCCCGAAACACACATACAGAAGAAACACACACAAACACCCATCGACTTTTTCTTACAGGCATACAAATGGTTTCCCGCAACACACACACACACACACACACACACAATGTCACCCTCACAACACAGCACTCACACTGGATCTCCAGCAGAGCCATGAACACTTGGAACTGCCCTGACACACTCACATACGTGCTCCCGAAACACAGATACACAAGAAACACACACAAACACCCATCGACATTTCCTTACAGGCAGACACAGTGGGGTTCCCCCAAACACACACACACACACTGTCACACTCACAACACAGCACTCACACTGTTCCTTGCAGAGCCATCACCACTTGGAACTGCCCTGACATACCCAAAAACGTTGTCCCGAGACACACATACACAAGAAACACACAGAAACACACATCGACTTTTTCTTACAGGCATACAAAATGGTTTCCCGCAAACACACACACACACACACACTGTCACACTCACAACACAGCACTCACACTGGTTCTTGCAGAGCAATCAGCACTTGGAACTGTCCTGACATACCCAAAAACGTTGTCCCGACACACACATACACAAGAAACACACAGAAACACCCTTCGACTTTTTCATACAGGCATACAAAATGGTTTCCCGCAAACACACACACACACACACACTATCACACTCACAACACAGCACTCACACTGGGTCCCCGGCATAGACATCAACATTTGGAATTCCCTAACATACTCAAAAACGAGGTCCCAACACACACATACACAAGAAACACACAAAAACACCCATCGACTTTATTTACAGGCATACATAATGATTTACCACAAACACATAAACACACACATAAACTATCACACTCACAACACAACTCTCAGAATGACTTGGAACTACCCTTATATACACACAAATGTGGTCCCGACACACACATACACAAGAAATATACACAAACATCCATCGACTTTTCTTACAGGCAGACACAGTGGTGTTCCCCAAAACACACACACACACACTGTCACACTCACAACACAGCACTCACACTGGGTCTGCAGCAGAGCCACCAATACTTGGGACTGCCCTGACACACTCATATACGTGGTTCCGAAACACACATACACAAGAAACACACATAAACACCCATCGACTTTTTCATACAGGCGTACTAAACAGTTTCCCGCAAACACAAACAGACACACAAACACTATCACACTCAGAACACAGCACTCACACGGGCACGTGAATCTGCCGTAACATACACAAAAACGTGGTCCCGACACACACACACATACACACTATCACACGCACAACACAGCACTCACTGGGTCCACGGCATAGACATCAACATTTGGAATTCCCTAACATACTCAAAAACGAGATCCAAACACACACATACACAGGAAACCCACAAAAACAACCATCGACTTTATTTACAGGCATACATAACGGTTTACCACAAACACATAAACACACACATAAACTATCACACTCACAACACAACTCTCAGAATGACGTGGAACTACCCTTATATACAAAGAAATGTGGTCCCGACACACACATACAAAAGAAACACACACAAACATCCATCGACTTTTCTTAGATTCAGACACAGTCGTGTTCCCCCAAACACACACACACACACTGTCACACTCACAACACAGCACTCACACTGTTCCTTTCAGAGCTATCACCACTTGGAACTGCCCTGACATACACAAAAACGTTGTCCCGAGACACACATACACAAGAAACACACAGAAACACCCATCGACTTTTTCTTACAGGCATATAAAATGGTTTCCCGCAAACACACACACACACTATCACGCTCACAACACAGCACTCCCAGTGGGTCCCTGGCATAGACATCAATATTTGGAAATCCCTAACATACTCAAAAATGAGGTCCCAACCACACATACAGAAGAAAAACACCAAAACACACTTCGACTTTATTTACAGTCATACATAATGGTTTACCACAAACACATAAACACACACATAAAATATCACACTCACAACACAACTCTCAGAATGACTTGGAACTACCCTTATTTACACACAAATGTGGTCCCGACACACACATACACAAGAAACACACACAAACATCCATCGACTCTTCTTACAGGCAGACACAGTGGTGTTCCCCAAAATACACACACACACACACTGTCACACTCACAACACAGCACTCACACTGGGTATGCAGCAGAGCCATCAACATTTGGAACTGCCCTGACACACTCACATACGTGGTCACGAAACACACATTCACAAGAAACACACATAAACACCCATCGACTTTTTCATACAGGCGTACTCAACGGTTTCCCGCAAACACACACAGACACACACACACACACTATGACACTCAGAACACAGCACTCACACGGGCACTTGAATCTGCCCTAACATACGCACAAATGTGGTTCCGACACACACATACACAAGAAACACACACAAACACCCATCGACATTTTCTTACAGGCAGACACAGTGGGGTTCCCCCAAACACACACACACACACACTGTCACACTCACAACACAGCACTCACACTGTTCCTTGCAGATCCATCACCACTTGGAAATGCCCTGACATACCCAAAAACGTTGTCTCGTCATACACATGCACAAGAAACACAAACAAACACCCATCGACTTTTTCTTAGAGGCATAAAAAATGGTTCCCCCAACACACAGACACACACACACACAACACTATCACACCCACAACACAACACTCAAACTGGGTCCCCGGCATAGACATCAACATTTGGAATTACCTAACATACTCAAAAACGAGATCCCAACACACACATACACAGGAAACACACAAAAACACCCATCGAATATATTTACAGGCATACAAAATGGTTTACCAGAAACCCATAAACACACACATAAACTATCACACTCACAACACAACTCACAGAATGACTTGGAACTACCCTTATATAAACACAAACGTGGTCCCGACACACACATACACAAGAAACACACACAAACACCCATTAAGTTTCTTACAGGCAGACACAGTGGTTTTCCCCAAAACACACACGCACACACTGTCACACTCACAACACAGCACTCACACTGTTCCTTGAAGAGCCATCACCACTTGGAACTGCCCTGACATACACAAAAACGTAGTCCCGACACACACATACACAAGAAACACAAACAAACACCCATCAACTTTTTCTTACAGGCATACAAAATGGTTTCCCGCAAACACACACACACAAACACACACACTATCACACTCACAACACAGCACTCACAGTGGGTTCCCGGCATAGACATCAACATTTGGAATTCCCTAACATACTCAAAAACGAGGTCCCAACACACACATACACAAGAAACACACCAAAACACCCTTCGACTTTATTTACCGTCATACATAAAGGTTTACACAAACCCATAAACACACACATAAACTATCACACTCACAACACAACTCTCAGAATGACTTGGAACAACCCTTATATACACACAAACGTGGTCCCGACACACACATACACAGGAAACACACACAAACATCCATCGACTTTTCTTAGAAGCAGACACAATGGTGTTCCCCAAAAAACTCACACACACACACTGTCACACTCACAACACAGCAATCACACTGGGTCTGCAGCAGAGCCATCAACACTTGGAACTGCCCTGACACACTCACTTACGTAGTCCCGAAACACACATACACAAGAAACACACATAAATACCCATCGACTATTTCGTACAGGCGTACTCAACGGTTTCCCGCAAACACACACACACACACACACACTATGACACTCAGAAAACAGCACTCACACGAGCACTAAAATCTGCGCTAACATACACACAAACGTGGTTCCGACACACACATACACAAGAAACACACACAAACACCCGACATTTACTGACAGGCAGACACAGTGGGGTTCCCCCAAACACACACACACACACTGTCACACTCACAACACAGCACTCACACTGTTTCTTGCAGAGGCATCACCACTTGGAACTGCCCTGACATACCCAAAACCGTTGTCCCGACACACACATACACAAGAAACACAAACAAACACCCATCGACTTTTCTTAGAGGCAGACACAGTGGTGTTCCCCCAAACATACACACACACACTGTCACACTCACAACACAGCACTCACACTGTTTCTTGCAGAGCCATCACCACTTGGAACAGCCCTGACATACCCAAAAACGTTGTCCCGAGACACACATACACAAGAAACACAAACAAACACCCATCGACTTTTTCTTACAGGCATACAAAATGGTTTCCCGCAAACACACACACACACACACACACACACATTATCACACCAAACACAGCACTCACACTGGGTCCAGGGTGTAGGCCTCAACATTTGGAATTCCCTAACAAGCTCAAAATCGAGATCCCAACACACACATACACAGAAAACACACAAAAACACCCATTGACTTTATTTACAGGCATACATAATGGTTTACCACAAACCCATAAACACACACATAAACTATCACACACACAAAACAACTCTCAGAATGACTTGGAACTACCCTTATATACACACAAATGTGGTCCCGACACTCACATACACAAGAAACACACACAAACATCCATCGACTTTTCTTACAGGCAGACACAGTGCTGTTCCATAACACACACACACACACACACTGTCACACTCACAACACAGCACTCACACTGGGTCTGCAGCAGAGCCATCAACAATTGGAACTGCCCTGACACACTCACATACGTGGTCCCGGAACACACATAAACAAGAAACACCCGTAAACACCCATCGACTTTTTGATACAGGCGTACTCAACGGTTTCCCGCAAACACAGACAGACACACACACACTATCACACTCAGAACACAGCACTCACACGGGCACTTGAATCTGCCCTAACATAAACACAAATGTGGTCCCGACACACACATACACAAGAAACACACACAAACAACCATCGACATTTCCTTACAGGCAGACAAAGTGGGGTTCCCCCAAACACACACACACACACTGTCACACTCACAACACAGCATTCACACTGGGTCTGCAGCAGAGCCATCAACACTTGAAACTGCCCTAACATACTCTCAAACGTGGCCCGACACACACATATACAAGTACCACACAAACACCCATCGACTTTTTCTTACAGTGATACACAATGGTTTCCCTGAAACACACACACAGACACACACACACAAACTGTCACACTCACAACACAGCACTCACATTGGGTCTCCGGCATAACCATCAACACTTTGAACTGCCCTAACATACCCAAAAACGTGGTCCCGACACACACATACGCAAGAAACACAACCAAACACCCATCGACTTTTTCGTAAAGGCATACACAGTGGGGTTTCAAACACACACAGACACACACACACACAATGTCACACTCACAACACAGCACTCACACTGGGTCTCCAGCAGAGCCATCAACACTTGGAACTGACCTAACATATTCACAAACGTGGTCCCGAAACACACATACAGAAGAAACACACACAAACACCCATCGACTTTTTCTTACAGGTATACAAATGGTTTCCCGCAACACACACACACACACACACACACACACACTGTCACCCTCACAACACAGCACTCACACTGGATCTCCACCAGAGCCATGAACACTTGGAACTGCCCTGACACACTCACATACGTGCTCCCGAAACACAGATACACAAGAAACACACACAAACACCCATCGACATTTCCTTACAGGCAGACACAGTGGGGTTCCCCCAAACACACACACACACACACACTGTCACACAAAACACAGCACTCACACTGTTCCTTGCAGAGCCATCACCACTTGGAACTGCCCTGACATACCCAAAAACGTTGTCCCGAGACACACATACACAAGAAACACACAGAAACACCCATCGACTTTTTCTTACAGGCATACAAAATGGTTTCCCGCAAACACACACACACACACACACACTATCACACTCACAACACAGCACTCACACTGGGTCCCCGGCATAGACATCAGCATTTGGAATTCCCTAACATACTCAAAAACGAGGTCCCAACACACACATACACAAGAAACACACAAAAACACCCATCGACTTTATTTATAGGCATACATAATGATTTACCACAAACACATAAACACACACATAAACTATCACACTCACAACACAACTCTCAGAATGACTTAGAACTACCCTTATATACACACAAACGTGGTCCTGACACACACATACACAGAAACACACACAAACACCCATCAAATTTTCTTACAGGCAGACACAGTGGTGTTCCCAAAACACACACACACAGACACACACACACACACACTATGACACTCACAACACAGCACTCACACTGGGTCTCCCGCAGAACCCTCAACACTTGAAACTGCCCTAACATACTCTCAAACGTGGCCAGACACACACATATACAAGTAACACACAAACACCCATCGACTTTTTCTTACAGTCATACACAATGGTTTCCCTGAAACACACACACAGACACACACACACACAAACTGTCACACTCACAACACAGCACTCACATTGGGTCTCCGGCATAACCATCAACACTTCGAACTGCCCTAACATACTCAAAAACGTGGTCCCGACACACACATACGCAAGAAACACAACCAAACACCCATCGACTTTTCCGTAAAGGCATACACAGTGGGGTTCGAAACACACACAGACACACACACACACACTGTCACACTCACAACACAGCACTCACACTGGGTCTCCAGCAGAGCCATCAACACTTGGAACTGACCTAACATATTCACAAACGTGGTCCCGAAACACACATACAGAAGAAACACACACAAACACCCATCGACTTCTTCTTACAGGCATACAAATGGTTTCCCGCAAACACACACACACACACACACACACACACAATGTCACCCTCACAACACAGCACTCACACTGGATCTCCAGCAGAGCCATGGACACTTGGAACTGCCCTGACACACTCACATACGTGCTCCCGAAACACAGATACACAAGAAACACACACAAACACCCATCGACATTTCCTTACAGGCTGACACAGTGGGGTTCCCCCAAACACACACACACACACACTGTCACACTCACAACACAGCACTCACACTGTTCCTTGCAGAGCCATCACCACTTGGAACAGCCCTGACATACCCAAATACGTTCCTCGAGACACACATACACAAGAAACACACAGAAACACCTATCGACTTTTTCTTACAGGCATACAAAATGGTTTCCTTCAAAGACACACACACACACACACACACACACACACTATGACACTCACAACAGAGCACTCACACTGGGTCCCCGGCATAGACATCAACATTTGGAATTCCCTAATATACTAATAAACGAGGTCCCAACATGCACATACACAAGAAACACACAAAAACACCCATCTACTTTATTTACAGGCATTCATAATGGTTTACCACAAACACATAAACACACACATAAACTATCACACTCACAACACAACTCTCAGAATGACTTGGAACTACCCTTATATACACACAAACGTGGTCCTGACACACACATACAGAAGAAACACACACAAACACCCATCGACTTTTTCTTACAGGCATACAAATGGTTTCCCGCAACACACACACACACACACACACACAATGTCACATTCACAACACAGCACTAACACTCGATCTCCAGCAGAGCCATGAACACTTGGAACTGCCCTGACACACTCACATAATTGGTCCCAAACACACATACACAAGAAACACACACAAACACCCATTGACATTTTCTTAGAGGCAGACACAGTGGGGTTCCCCCAAACACACACACACACACTGTCACACTCACAACACAGCACTCACACTGTTCCTTCCAGAGCCATCACCACTTGGAACTGCCCTGACATACCCAAAAACGTTGTCCCGAGACACACATACACAAGAAACACACAGAACACCCATCGACTTTTTCTTACAGGCATACAAAATGGTTTCCCTCAAACACACACACACACACACTATCACACTCACAACACAGCACTCACACTGGGTCCCCGGCATAGACATCAGCATTTGGAATTCCCTAACATACTCAAAAACGAGGTCCCAACACGCACATACACAGGAAACACACAAAAACACCCATCGACTTTATTTACAGGCATACATAATGATTTACCACAAACACATAAACACACACATAAACTATCACACTCACAACACAACTCTCAGAATGACTTAGAACTACCCTTATATACACACAAACGTGGTCCCGACAGACACATACACAGAAACACACACAAACACCCATCGACTCTTCTTACAGGCAGACACAGTGGTGTTCCCAAAACACACACACACAGACACACACACACACACTATGACACTCACAACACAGCACTCACACTGGGTCTCCCGCAGAACCCTCAACACTTGAAACTGCCCTAACATACTCTCAAACGTGGCCAGACACACACATATACAAGTAACACACAAACACCCATCGACTTTTTCTTACAGTCATACACAATGGTTTCCCTGAAACACACACACAGACACACACACACAAACTGTCACACTCACAACACAGCACTCACATTGGGTCTCCGGCATAACCATCAACAGTTCGAACTGCCCTAACATACTCAAAAACGTGGTCCCGACACACACATATGCAAGAAACACAACCAAACACCCATCGACTTTTTCGTAAAGGCATACACAGTGGGGTTTCGAAACACACACAGACACACACACACACTGTCACACTCACAACACAGCACTCACACTGGGTCTCCAGCAGAGCCATCAACACTTGGAACTGACCTAACATATTCACAAACGTGGTCCCGAAACACACATACAGAAGAAACACACACAAACACCCATCGACTTTTTCTTACAGGCATACAAATGGTTTCCCGCAACACACACACACACACACACAATGTCACCCTCACAACACAGCACTCACACTGGATCTCCAGCAGAGCCATGAACACTTGGAACTGCCCTGACACACTCACATACGTGCTCCCGAAACACAGATACACAAGAAACACACACAAACACCCATCGACATTTCCTTACAGGCAGACACAGTGGGGTTCCCCCAAACACACACACACACACACACACACACACACACACTGTCACACTTACAACACAGCACTCACACTGTTCCTTGCAGAGCCATCACCACTTGGAACTGCCCTGACATACCCAAAAACGTTGTCCCGAGACACACATACACAAGAAACACACAGAAACACCCATCGACTTTTTCTTACAGGCATACAAAATGGTTTCCCGCAAACACACACACACACACACTATCACACTCACAACACAGCACTCACACTGGGTCCCCGGCGTAGACATCAGCATTTGGAATTCCCTAACATACTGAAAAACGAGGTCCCAACACACACATACACAAGAAACACACAAAAACACCCATCGACTTTATTTACAGGCATACATAATGATTTACCACAAACACATAAACACACACATAAACTATCACACTCACAACACAACTCTCAGAATGACTTAGAACTACCCTTATTTACACACAAACGTGGTCCTGACACACACATACACAGAAACACAAACAAACACCCATCGACTCTTCTTACAGGCAGACACAGTGGTTTTCCGAAAAACACACACACAGACACACACACACACACTATGACACTCACAGCACAGCACTCACACTGGGTCTCCCGCAAAACCCTAAACACTTAAAACTGCCCTAACATACTCTCAAACGTGGCCCGACATACACATATACAAGTAACACACACACACCCATCGACTTTTTCTTACAGTCATACACAATGGTTTCCCTGAAACACACACACAGACACACACACACAAACTGTCACACTCACAACACAGCACTCACATTGGGTCTCCGGCATAACCATCAACACTTCGAACTGCCCTAACATACTCAAAAACGTGGTCCCGACACACACATACGCAAGAAACACAACCAAACACCCATCGACGTTTTCGTAAAGGCATACACAGTGGGGTTTCGAAAACACACAGACACACACGCACACTGTCACACTCACAACACAGCACTCACACTGGGTCTCCAGGAGAGCCATCAACACTTGGAACTGACCTAACATATTCACAAACGTGGTCCCGAAACACACATACAGAAGAAACACACACAAACACCCATCGACTTTTTCTTACAGGCATACATATGGTTTCCCGCAACACACACACACACACACACACAATGTCACCCTCACAACACAGCACTCACACTGGATCTCCAGCAGAGCCATGAACACTTGGAACTGCCCTGACACACTCACATACGTGCTCCCGAAACACAGATACACAAGAAACACACACAAACACGCATCGACATTTCCTTACAGGCAGACACAGTGGGGTTCCCCCAAACACACACACACACTGTCACACTCACAACACAGCACTCACACTGTTCCTTGCAGAGCCATCATCACTTGGAACTGCCCTGACATACCCAAATACGTTGTCCCGAGACACACATACACAAGAAACACACAGAAACACCCATTGACTTTTTCTTACAGGCATACAAAATGGTTTCCCGCAAACACACACACACACACACACACACACATACACTATCACACTCACAACACAGCACTCACACTGGGTCTCCCGCAGAACCCTCAACACTTGAAACTGCCCTAACATACTCTCAAACGTGGCCAGACACACACATATACAAGTAACACACAAACACCCATCGACTTTTTCTTACAGTCATACACAATGGTTTCCCTGAAACACACACACAGACACACACACAGAAACTGTCACACTCACAACACAGCACTCACATTGGGTCTCCGGCATAACCATCAACACTTCGAACTGCCCTAACATACTTAAAAACTTGGTCCCCACAAACACATACGCAAGACACACAACCAAACACCCATCGACTTTTTCGTAAAGGCATACACAGTGGGGTTTCGAAACACACACAGACACACACACACACACTGTCACACTCACAACACAGCACTCACACTGGGTCTCCAGCAGAGCCATCGACACTTGGAACTGACCTAACATATTCACAAACGTGGTCCCGAAACACACATACAGAAGAAACACACACAAACACCCATCGACTTTTTCTTACAGGCATACAAATGGTTTCCCGCAACACACACACACACACACACACACACACAATGTCACCCTCACAACACAGCACTCACACTGGATCTCCAGCAGAGCTATGAACACTTGGAACTGCCCTGACACACTCACATACGTGCTCCCGAAACACAGATACACAAGAAACACACACAAACACCCATCGACATTTCCTTACAGGCAGACACAGTGGGGTTCCCCCAAACACACACACACACACTGTCACACTCACAACACAGCACTCACACTGTTCCTTGCAGAGCCATCACCACTTGGAACTGCCCTGACATACCCAAAAACGTTGTCCCGAGACACACATACACAAGAAACACACAGAAACACACATCGACTTTTTCTTACAGGCATACAAAATGGTTTCCCGCAAACACACACACACACACACACTGTCACACTCACAACACAGCACTCACACTGGTTCTTGCAGAGCAATCAGCACTTGGAACTGTCCTGACATACCCAAAAACGTTGTCCCGACACACACATACACAAGAAACACACAGAAACACCCTTCGACTTTTTCATACAGGCATACAAAATGGTTTCCCGCAAACACACACACACACACACACTATCACACTCACAACACAGCACTCACACTGGGTCCCCGGCATAGACATCAACATTTGGAATTCCCTAACATACTCAAAAACGAGGTCCCAACACACACATACACAAGAAACACACAAAAACACCCATCGACTTTATTTACAGGCATACATAATGATTTACCACAAACACATAAACACACACATAAACTATCACACTCACAACACAACTCTCAGAATGACTTGGAACTACCCTTATATACACACAAATGTGGTCCCGACACACACATACACAAGAAACATACACAAACATCCATCGACTTTTCTTACAGGCAGACACAGTGGTGTTCCCCAAAACACACACACACACACTGTCACACTCACAACACAGCACTCACACTGGGTCTGCAGCAGAGCCACCAATACTTGGGACTGCCCTGACACACTCATATACGTGGTTCCGAAACACACATACACAAGAAACACACATAAACACCCATCGACTTTTTCATACAGGCGTACTAAACAGTTTCCCGCAAACACAAACAGACACACAAACACTATCACACTCAGAACACAGCACTCACACGGGCACGTGAATCTGCCGTAACATACACAAAAACGTGGTCCCGACACACACACACATACACACTATCACACGCACAACACAGCACTCACTGGGTCCACGGCATAGACATCAACATTTGGAATTCCCTAACATACTCAAAAACGAGATCCAAACACACACATACACAGGAAACCCACAAAAACAACCATCGACTTTATTTACAGGCATACATAACGGTTTACCACAAACACATAAACACACACATAAACTATCACACTCACAACACAACTCTCAGAATGACGTGGAACTACCCTTATATACAAAGAAATGTGGTCCCGACACACACATACAAAAGAAACACACACAAACATCCATCGACTTTTCTTAGATTCAGACACAGTCGTGTTCCCCCAAACACACACACACACACTGTCACACTCACAACACAGCACTCACACTGTTCCTTTCAGAGCTATCACCACTTGGAACTGCCCTGACATACACAAAAACGTTGTCCCGAGACACACATACACAAGAAACACACAGAAACACCCATCGACTTTTTCTTACAGGCATATAAAATGGTTTCCCGCAAACACACACACACACTATCACGCTCACAACACAGCACTCCCAGTGGGTCCCTGGCATAGACATCAATATTTGGAAATCCCTAACATACTCAAAAATGAGGTCCCAACCACACATACAGAAGAAAAACACCAAAACACACTTCGACTTTATTTACAGTCATACATAATGGTTTACCACAAACACATAAACACACACATAAAATATCACACTCACAACACAACTCTCAGAATGACTTGGAACTACCCTTATTTACACACAAATGTGGTCCCGACACACACATACACAAGAAACACACACAAACATCCATCGACTCTTCTTACAGGCAGACACAGTGGTGTTCCCCAAAATACACACACACACACACTGTCACACTCACAACACAGCACTCACACTGGGTATGCAGCAGAGCCATCAACATTTGGAACTGCCCTGACACACTCACATACGTGGTCACGAAACACACATTCACAAGAAACACACATAAACACCCATCGACTTTTTCATACAGGCGTACTCAACGGTTTCCCGCAAACACACACAGACACACACACACACACTATGACACTCAGAACACAGCACTCACACGGGCACTTGAATCTGCCCTAACATACGCACAAATGTGGTTCCGACACACACATACACAAGAAACACACACAAACACGCATCGACATTTTCTTACAGGCAGACACAGTGGGGTTCCCCCAAACACACACACACACACACTGTCACACTCACAACACAGCACTCACACTGTTCCTTGCAGATCCATCACCACTTGGAAATGCCCTGACATACCCAAAAACGTTGTCTCGTCATACACATGCACAAGAAACACAAACAAACACCCATCGACTTTTTCTTAGAGGCATAAAAAATGGTTCCCCCAACACACAGACACACACACACACAACACTATCACACCCACAACACAACACTCAAACTGGGTCCCCGGCATAGACATCAACATTTGGAATTACCTAACATACTCAAAAACGAGATCCCAACACACACATACACAGGAAACACACAAAAACACCCATCGAATATATTTACAGGCATACAAAATGGTTTACCAGAAACCCATAAACACACACATAAACTATCACACTCACAACACAACTCACAGAATGACTTGGAACTACCCTTATATAAACACAAACGTGGTCCCGACACACACATACACAAGAAACACACACAAACACCCATTAAGTTTCTTACAGGCAGACACAGTGGTTTTCCCCAAAACACACACGCACACACTGTCACACTCACAACACAGCACTCACACTGTTCCTTGAAGAGCCATCACCACTTGGAACTGCCCTGACATACACAAAAACGTAGTCCCGACACACACATACACAAGAAACACAAACAAACACCCATCAACTTTTTCTTACAGGCATACAAAATGGTTTCCCGCAAACACACACACACAAACACACACACTATCACACTCACAACACAGCACTCACAGTGGGTTCCCGGCATAGACATCAACATTTGGAATTCCCTAACATACTCAAAAACGAGGTCCCAACACACACATACACAAGAAACACACCAAAACACCCTTCGACTTTATTTACCGTCATACATAAAGGTTTACACAAACCCATAAACACACACATAAACTATCACACTCACAACACAACTCTCAGAATGACTTGGAACAACCCTTATATACACACAAACGTGGTCCCGACACACACATACACAGGAAACACACACAAACATCCATCGACTTTTCTTAGAAGCAGACACAATGGTGTTCCCCAAAAAACTCACACACACACACTGTCACACTCACAACACAGCAATCACACTGGGTCTGCAGCAGAGCCATCAACACTTGGAACTGCCCTGACACACTCACTTACGTAGTCCCGAAACACACATACACAAGAAACACACATAAATACCCATCGACTATTTCGTACAGGCGTACTCAACGGTTTCCCGCAAACACACACACACACACACACACTATGACACTCAGAAAACAGCACTCACACGAGCACTAAAATCTGCGCTAACATACACACAAACGTGGTTCCGACACACACATACACAAGAAACACACACAAACACCCGACATTTACTGACAGGCAGACACAGTGGGGTTCCCCCAAACACACACACACACACTGTCACACTCACAACACAGCACTCACACTGTTTCTTGCAGAGGCATCACCACTTGGAACTGCCCTGACATACCCAAAACCGTTGTCCCGACACACACATACACAAGAAACACAAACAAACACCCATCGACTTTTCTTAGAGGCAGACACAGTGGTGTTCCCCCAAACATACACACACACACTGTCACACTCACAACACAGCACTCACACTGTTTCTTGCAGAGCCATCACCACTTGGAACAGCCCTGACATACCCAAAAACGTTGTCCTGAGACACACATACACAAGAAACACAAACAAACACCCATCGACTTTTTCTTACAGGCATACAAAATGGTTTCCCGCAAACACACACACACACACACACACACACATTATCACACCAAACACAGCACTCACACTGGGTCCAGGGTGTAGGCCTCAACATTTGGAATTCCCTAACAAGCTCAAAATCGAGATCCCAACACACACATACACAGAAAACACACAAAAACACCCATTGACTTTATTTACAGGCATACATAATGGTTTACCACAAACCCATAAACACACACATAAACTATCACACACACAAAACAACTCTCAGAATGACTTGGAACTACCCTTATATACACACAAATGTGGTCCCGACACTCACATACACAAGAAACACACACAAACATCCATCGACTTTTCTTACAGGCAGACACAGTGCTGTTCCATAACACACACACACACACACACTGTCACACTCACAACACAGCACTCACACTGGGTCTGCAGCAGAGCCATCAACAATTGGAACTGCCCTGACACACTCACATACGTGGTCCCGGAACACACATAAACAAGAAACACCCGTAAACACCCATCGACTTTTTGATACAGGCGTACTCAACGGTTTCCCGCAAACACAGACAGACACACACACACTATCACACTCAGAACACAGCACTCACACGGGCACTTGAATCTGCCCTAACATAAACACAAATGTGGTCCCGACACACACATACACAAGAAACACACACAAACAACCATCGACATTTCCTTACAGGCAGACAAAGTGGGGTTCCCCCAAACACACACACACACACTGTCACACTCACAACACAGCATTCACACTGGGTCTGCAGCAGAGCCATCAACACTTGAAACTGCCCTAACATACTCTCAAACGTGGCCCGACACACACATATACAAGTACCACACAAACACCCATCGACTTTTTCTTACAGTGATACACAATGGTTTCCCTGAAACACACACACAGACACACACACACAAACTGTCACACTCACAACACAGCACTCACATTGGGTCTCCGGCATAACCATCAACACTTTGAACTGCCCTAACATACCCAAAAACGTGGTCCCGACACACACATACGCAAGAAACACAACCAAACACCCATCGACTTTTTCGTAAAGGCATACACAGTGGGGTTTCAAACACACACAGACACACACACACACAATGTCACACTCACAACACAGCACTCACACTGGGTCTCCAGCAGAGCCATCAACACTTGGAACTGACCTAACATATTCACAAACGTGGTCCCGAAACACACATACAGAAGAAACACACACAAACACCCATCGACTTTTTCTTACAGGTATACAAATGGTTTCCCGCAACACACACACACACACACACACACACACACTGTCACCCTCACAACACAGCACTCACACTGGATCTCCACCAGAGCCATGAACACTTGGAACTGCCCTGACACACTCACATACGTGCTCCCGAAACACAGATACACAAGAAACACACACAAACACCCATCGACATTTCCTTACAGGCAGACACAGTGGGGTTCCCCCAAACACACACACACACACACACTGTCACACAAAACACAGCACTCACACTGTTCCTTGCAGAGCCATCACCACTTGGAACTGCCCTGACATACCCAAAAACGTTGTCCCGAGACACACATACACAAGAAACACACAGAAACACCCATCGACTTTTTCTTACAGGCATACAAAATGGTTTCCCGCAAACACACACACACACACACACACTATCACACTCACAACACAGCACTCACACTGGGTCCCCGGCATAGACATCAGCATTTGGAATTCCCTAACATACTCAAAAACGAGGTCCCAACACACACATACACAAGAAACACACAAAAACACCCATCGACTTTATTTATAGGCATACATAATGATTTACCACAAACACATAAACACACACATAAACTATCACACTCACAACACAACTCTCAGAATGACTTAGAACTACCCTTATATACACACAAACGTGGTCCTGACACACACATACACAGAAACACACACAAACACCCATCAAATTTTCTTACAGGCAGACACAGTGGTGTTCCCAAAACACACACACACAGACACACACACACACACACTATGACACTCACAACACAGCACTCACACTGGGTCTCCCGCAGAACCCTCAACACTTGAAACTGCCCTAACATACTCTCAAACGTGGCCAGACACACACATATACAAGTAACACACAAACACCCATCGACTTTTTCTTACAGTCATACACAATGGTTTCCCTGAAACACACACACAGACACACACACACACAAACTGTCACACTCACAACACAGCACTCACATTGGGTCTCCGGCATAACCATCAACACTTCGAACTGCCCTAACATACTCAAAAACGTGGTCCCGACACACACATACGCAAGAAACACAACCAAACACCCATCGACTTTTCCGTAAAGGCATACACAGTGGGGTTCGAAACACACACAGACACACACACACACACTGTCACACTCACAACACAGCACTCACACTGGGTCTCCAGCAGAGCCATCAACACTTGGAACTGACCTAACATATTCACAAACATGGTCCCGAAACACACATACAGAAGAAACACACACAAACACCCATCGACTTCTTCTTACAGGCATACAAATGGTTTCCCGCAAACACACACACACACACACACACACACACAATGTCACCCTCACAACACAGCACTCACACTGGATCTCCAGCAGAGCCATGGACACTTGGAACTGCCCTGACACACTCACATACGTGCTCCCGAAACACAGATACACAAGAAACACACACAAACACCCATCGACATTTCCTTACAGGCTGACACAGTGGGGTTCCCCCAAACACACACACACACACACTGTCACACTCACAACACAGCACTCACACTGTTCCTTGCAGAGCCATCACCACTTGGAACAGCCCTGACATACCCAAATACGTTCCTCGAGACACACATACACAAGAAACACACAGAAACACCTATCGACTTTTTCTTACAGGCATACAAAATGGTTTCCTTCAAAGACACACACACACACACACACACACACACACTATGACACTCACAACAGAGCACTCACACTGGGTCCCCGGCATAGACATCAACATTTGGAATTCCCTAATATACTAATAAACGAGGTCCCAACATGCACATACACAAGAAACACACAAAAACACCCATCTACTTTATTTACAGGCATTCATAATGGTTTACCACAAACACATAAACACACACATAAACTATCACACTCACAACACAACTCTCAGAATGACTTGGAACTACCCTTATATACACACAAACGTGGTCCTGACACACACATACAGAAGAAACACACACAAACACCCATCGACTTTTTCTTACAGGCATACAAATGGTTTCCCGCAACACACACACACACACACACACACACAATGTCACATTCACAACACAGCACTAACACTCGATCTCCAGCAGAGCCATGAACACTTGGAACTGCCCTGACACACTCACATAATTGGTCCCAAACACACATACACAAGAAACACACACAAACACCCATTGACATTTTCTTAGAGGCAGACACAGTGGGGTTCCCCCAAACACACACACACACACTGTCACACTCACAACACAGCACTCACACTGTTCCTTCCAGAGCCATCACCACTTGGAACTGCCCTGACATACCCAAAAACGTTGTCCCGAGACACACATACACAAGAAACACACAGAACACCCATCGACTTTTTCTTACAGGCATACAAAATGGTTTCCCTCAAACACACACACACACACACACACTATCACACTCACAACACAGCACTCACACTGGGTCCCCGGCATAGACATCAGCATTTGGAATTCCCTAACATACTCAAAAACGAGGTCCCAACACGCACATACACAGGAAACACACAAAAACACCCATCGACTTTATTTACAGGCATACATAATGATTTACCACAAACACATAAACACACACATAAACTATCACACTCACAACACAACTCTCAGAATGACTTAGAACTACCCTTATATACACACAAACGTGGTCCCGACAGACACATACACAGAAACACACACAAACACCCATCGACTCTTCTTACAGGCAGACACAGTGGTGTTCCCAAAACACACACACACACACACACACACACACTATGACACTCACAACACAGCACTCACACTGGGTCTCCCGCAGAACCCTCAACACTTGAAACTGCCCTAACATACTCTCAAACTTGGCCCGACACACACATATACAAGTAACACACAAACACCCATCGACTTTTTCTTACAGTCATACACAATGGTTTCCCTGAAACACACACACAGACACACACACACAAACTGTCACACTCACAACACAGCACTCACATTGGGTCTCCGGCATAACCATCAACACTTCGAACTGCCCTAACATACTCAAAAACGTGGTCCCGACACACACATACGCAAGAAACACAACCAAACACCCTTCGACTTTTTCGTAAAGGCATACACAGTGGGGTTCGAAACACACACACAGACACACACACACTGTCACACTCACAACACAGCACTCACACTGGGTCTCCAGCAGAGCCATCAAAACTTGGAACTGACCTAACATATTCACAAACGTGGTCCCGAAACACACATACAGAAGAAACACACACAAACACCCATCGACTTTTTCTTACAGGCATACAAATGGTTTCCCGCAACACACACACACACACACACAATGTCACCCTAACAACACAGCACTCAGACTGGATCTCCAGCAGAGCCATGAACACTTGGAACTGCCCTGACACACTCACATACGTTCTCCCGAAACACAGATACACAAGAAACACACACAAACACCCATCGACATTTCCTTACAGGCAGACACAGTGGGGTTCCCCCAAACACACACACACACACTGTCACACTCACAACACAGCACTCACACTGTTCCTTGCAGAGCCATCACCACTTGGAACTGCCCTAACATACCCAAATACGTTGTCCCGAGACACACATACACAAGAAACACACAGAAACACCCATCGACTTTTTCTTACAGGCATACAAAATGGTTTCCCGCAAACACACACACACACACACACATACACTATCACACTCACAACACAGCACTCACACTGGGTCTCCCGCAGAACCCTCAACACTTGAAACTGCCCTAACATACTCTCAAACGTGGCCCGACACACACATATACAAGTAACACACAAACACCCATCGACTTTTTCTTACAGTCATACACAATGGTTTCCCTGAAACACACACACAGACACACACACACAAACTGTCACACTCACAACACAGCACTCACATTGGGTCTCCGGCATAACCATCAACACTTCGAACTGCCCTAACATACTCAAAAACGTGGTCCCGACACACACATACGCAAGAAACACAACCAAACACCCATCGACTTTTTCGTAAAGGCATACACAGTGGGGTTTCGAAACACACACAGACACACACACACACACTGTCACACTCACAACACAGCACTCACACTGGGTCGCCAGCAGAGCCATCGACACTTGGAACTGACCTAACATATTCACAAACGTGGTCCCGAAACACACATACAGAAGAAACACACACAAACACCCATCGACTTTTTCTTACAGGCATACAAATGGTTTCCCGCAAACACACACACACACACACACACACACAATGTCACCCTCACAACACAGCACTCACACTGGATCTCCAGCAGAGCCATGAACACTTGGAACTGCACTGACACGCTCACATACGTGCTCCCGAAACACAGATACACAAGAAACACACACAAACACCCATCGACATTTCCTTACAGGCAGACACAGTGGGGTTCCCCCAAACACACACACACACACTGTCACACTCACAACACAGCACTCACACTGTTCCTTGCAGAGCCATCACCACTTGGAACTGCCCTGACATACCCAAAAACGTTGTCCCGAGACACACATACACAAGAAACACACAGAAACACCCATCGACTTTTTCTTACAGGCATACAAAATGGTTTCCCGCAAACACACACACACACACACACACTATCACACTCACAACACAGCACTCACACTGGGTCCCCGGCATAGACATCAGCATTTGGAATTCCCTAACATACTCAAAAACGAGGTCCCAACACACACATACACAAGAAACACACAAAAACACCCATCGACTTTATTTATAGGCATACATAATGATTTACCACAAACACATAAACACACACATAAACTATCACACTCACAACACAACTCTCAGAATGACTTAGAACTACCCTTATATACACACAAACGTGGTCCTGACACACACATACACAGAAACACACACAAACACCCATCAAATTTTCTTACAGGCAGACACAGTGGTGTTCCCAAAACACACACACACAGACACACACACACACACACTATGACACTCACAACACAGCACTCACACTGGGTCTCCCGCAGAACCCTCAACACTTGAAACTGCCCTAACATACTCTCAAACGTGGCCAGACACACACATATACAAGTAACACACAAACACCCATCGACTTTTTCTTACAGTCATACACAATGGTTTCCCTGAAACACACACACAGACACACACACACACAAACTGTCACACTCACAACACAGCACTCACATTGGGTCTCCGGCATAACCATCAACACTTCGAACTGCCCTAACATACTCAAAAACGTGGTCCCGACACACACATACGCAAGAAACACAACCAAACACCCATCGACTTTTCCGTAAAGGCATACACAGTGGGGTTCGAAACACACACAGACACACACACACACACTGTCACACTCACAACACAGCACTCACACTGGGTCTCCAGCAGAGCCATCAACACTTGGAACTGACCTAACATATTCACAAACGTGGTCCCGAAACACACATACAGAAGAAACACACACAAACACCCATCGACTTCTTCTTACAGGCATACAAATGGTTTCCCGCAAACACACACACACACACACACACACACACAATGTCACCCTCACAACACAGCACTCACACTGGATCTCCAGCAGAGCCATGGACACTTGGAACTGCCCTGACACACTCACATACGTGCTCCCGAAACACAGATACACAAGAAACACACACAAACACCCATCGACATTTCCTTACAGGCTGACACAGTGGGGTTCCCCCAAACACACACACACACACACTGTCACACTCACAACACAGCACTCACACTGTTCCTTGCAGAGCCATCACCACTTGGAACAGCCCTGACATACCCAAATACGTTCCTCGAGACACACATACACAAGAAACACACAGAAACACCTATCGACTTTTTCTTACAGGCATACAAAGTGGTTTCCTTCAAAGACACACACACACACACACACACACACACTATGACACTCACAACAGAGCACTCACACTGGGTCCCCGGCATAGACATCAACATTTGGAATTCCCTAATATACTAATAAACGAGGTCCCAACATGCACATACACAAGAAACACACAAAAACACCCATCTACTTTATTTACAGGCATTCATAATGGTTTACCACAAACACATAAACACACACATAAACTATCACACTCACAACACAACTCTCAGAATGACTTGGAACTACCCTTATATACACACAAACGTGGTCCTGACACACACATACAGAAGAAACACACACAAACACCCATCGACTTTTTCTTACAGGCATACAAATGGTTTCCCGCAACACACACACACACACACACACACACAATGTCACATTCACAACACAGCACTAACACTCGATCTCCAGCAGAGCCATGAACACTTGGAACTGCCCTGACACACTCACATAATTGGTCCCAAACACACATACACAAGAAACACACACAAACACCCATTGACATTTTCTTAGAGGCAGACACAGTGGGGTTCCCCCAAACACACACACACACACTGTCACACTCACAACACAGCACTCACACTGTTCCTTCCAGAGCCATCACCACTTGGAACTGCCCTGACATACCCAAAAACGTTGTCCCGAGACACACATACACAAGAAACACACAGAACACCCATCGACTTTTTCTTACAGGCATACAAAATGGTTTCCCTCAAACACACACACACACACACACACTATCACACTCACAACACAGCACTCACACTGGGTCCCCGGCATAGACATCAGCATTTGGAATTCCCTAACATACTCAAAAACGAGGTCCCAACACGCACATACACAGGAAACACACAAAAACACCCATCGACTTTATTTACAGGCATACATAATGATTTACCACAAACACATAAACACACACATAAACTATCACACTCACAACACAACTCTCAGAATGACTTAGAACTACCCTTATATACACACAAACGTGGTCCCGACAGACACATACACAGAAACACACACAAACACCCATCGACTCTTCTTACAGGCAGACACAGTGGTGTTCCCAAAACACACACACACACACACACACACACACTATGACACTCACAACACAGCACTCACACTGGGTCTCCCGCAGAACCCTCAACACTTGAAACTGCCCTAACATACTCTCAAACTTGGCCCGACACACACATATACAAGTAACACACAAACACCCATCGACTTTTTCTTACAGTCATACACAATGGTTTCCCTGAAACACACACACAGACACACACACACAAACTGTCACACTCACAACACAGCACTCACATTGGGTCTCCGGCATAACCATCAACACTTCGAACTGCCCTAACATACTCAAAAACGTGGTCCCGACACACACATACGCAAGAAACACAACCAAACACCCATCGACTTTTTCGTAAAGGCATACACAGTGGGGTTCGAAACACACACACAGACACACACACACTGTCACACTCACAACACAGCACTCACACTGGGTCTCCAGCAGAGCCATCAAAACTTGGAACTGACCTAACATATTCACAAACGTGGTCCCGAAACACACATACAGAAGAAACACACACAAACACCCATCGACTTTTTCTTACAGGCATACAAATGGTTTCCCGCAACACACACACACACACACACAATGTCACCCTAACAACACAGCACTCAGACTGGATCTCCAGCAGAGCCATGAACACTTGGAACTGCCCTGACACACTCACATACGTTCTCCCGAAACACAGATACACAAGAAACACACACAAACACCCATCGACATTTCCTTACAGGCAGACACAGTGGGGTTCCCCCAAACACACACACACACACTGTCACACTCACAACACAGCACTCACACTGTTCCTTGCAGAGCCATCACCACTTGGAACTGCCCTAACATACCCAAATACGTTGTCCCGAGACACACATACACAAGAAACACACAGAAACACCCATCGACTTTTTCTTACAGGCATACAAAATGGTTTCCCGCAAACACACACACACACACACACATACACTATCACACTCACAACACAGCACTCACACTGGGTCTCCCGCAGAACCCTCAACACTTGAAACTGCCCTAACATACTCTCAAACGTGGCCCGACACACACATATACAAGTAACACACAAACACCCATCGACTTTTTCTTACAGTCATACACAATGGTTTCCCTAAAACACACACACAGACACACACACACAAACTGTCACACTCACAACACAGCACTCACATTGGGTCTCCGGCATAACCATCAACACTTCGAATTGCCCTAACATACTCAAAAACGTGGTCCCGACACACACATACACAAGAAACACACACAAACACCCATCGAAATTTCCTTACAGGCAGACACAGTGGGGTTCCCCCAAACACACACACACACACACACTGTCACACTCACAACACAGCACTCACACTGTTCCTTGCAGAGCCATCACCACTTGGAACTGCCCTGACATACCCAAATACGTTGTCCCGAGACACACATACACAAGAAACACACAGAAACACCCATCGACTTTTTCTTACAGGCATACAAAATGGTTTCCCGCAAACACACACACACACACACATACACTATCACACTCACAACACAGCACTCACACTGGGTCTCTCGCAGAACCCTCAACACTTGAAACTGCCCTAACATACTCTCAAACGTGGCCAGACACACACATATACAAGTAACACACAAACACCCATCGACTTTTTCTTACAGTCATACACAATGGTTTCCCTGAAACACACACACAGACACACACACACAAACTGTCACACTCACAACACAGCACTCACATTGGGTCTCCGGCATAACCATCAACACTTCGAACTGCCCTAACATACTCAAAAACGTGGTCCCGACACACACATACGCAAGAAACACAACCAAACACCCATCGACTTTTTCGTAAAGGCATACACAGTGGGGTTCGAAACACACACACAGACACACACACACACACTGTCACACTCACAACACAGCACTCACACTGGGTCGCCAGCAGAGCCATCGACACTTGGAACTGACCTAACATATTCACAAACGTGGTCCCGAAACACACATACAGAAGAAACACACACAAACACCCATCGACTTTTTCTTACAGGCATACAAATGGTTTCCCGCAACACACACACACACACACACACACACAAAATGTCACCCTCACAACACAGCACTCACACTGGATCTCCAGCAGAGCCATGAACACTTGGAACTGCCCTGACACACTCACATACGTGCTCCCGAAACACAGATACACAAGAAACACACACAAACACCCATCGACATTTCCTTACAGGCAGACACAGTGGGGTTCCCCCAAACACACACACACACACTGTCACACTCACAACACAGCACTCACACTGTTCCTTGCAGAGCCATCACCACTTGGAACTGCCCTGACATACCCAAAAACGTTGTCCCGAGACACACATACACAAGAAACACACAGAAACACCCATCGACTTTTTCTTACAGGCATACAAAATGGTTTCCCGCAAACACACACACACACACACACACTATCACACTCACAACACAGCACTCACACTGGGTCTCCCGCAGAACCCTCAACACTTGAAACTGCCCTAACATACTCTCAAACGTGGCCCGACACACACATATACAAGTAACACACAAACACCCATCGACTTTTTCTTACAGTCATACACAATGGTTTCCCTGAAACACACACACAGACACACACACACAAACTGTCACACTCACAACACAGCACTCACATTGGGTCTCCGGCATAACCATCAACACTTCGAACTGCCCTAACATACTCAAAAACGTGGTCCCGACACACATACGCAAGAAACACAACCAAACACCCATCGACTCTTTCGTAAAGGCATACACAGTGGGGTTCGAAACACACACACAGACACACACACACACACTGTCACACTCACAACACAGCACTCACACTGGGTCTCCAGCAGAGCCATCAACACTTGGAACTGCCCTAACATATTCACAAACGTGGTCCCGAAACACACATACAGAAGAAACACACACAAACACCCATCGACTTTTTCTTACAGGCATACAAATGGTTTCCCGCAACACACACACACACACACACACACACACACAATGTCACCCTCACAACACAGCACTCACACTGGATCTCCAGCAGAGCCATGAACACTTGGAACTGCCCTGACACACTCACATACGTGCTCCCGAAACACAGATACACAAGAAACACACACAAACACCCATCGACATTTCCTTACTGGCAGACACAGTGGAGTTCCCCCAAACACACACACACACACTGTCACACTCACAACACAGCACTCACACTGTTCCTTGCAGAGCCATCACCACTTGGAACTGCCCTGACATACCCAAATACGTTGTCCGGAGACACACATACACAAGAAACACACAGAAACACCCATCGACTTTTTCTTACAGGCATACCAAATGGTTTCCCGCAAACACACACACACACACACACATACACTATCACACTCACAACACAGCACTCACACTGGGTCTCCCGCAGAACCCTCAACACTTGAAACTGCCCTAACATACTCTCAAACGTGGCCAGACACACACATATACAAGTAACACACAAACACCCATCGACTTTTTCTTACAGTCATACACAATGGTTTCCCTGAAACACACACACAGACACACACACACAAACTGTCATACTCACAACACAGCACTCACTTTGGTTCTCCGGCATAACCATCAACACTTCGAACTGCCCTAACATACTCAAAAACGTGGTCCCGACACACACATACGCAAGAAACACAACCAAACACCCATCGACTTTTTCGTAAAGGCATAAACAGTGGGGTTTCGAAACACACACAGACACACACACACACACTGTCACACTCACAACACAGCACTCACACTGGGTCGCCAGCAGAGCCATCGACACTTGGAACTGACCTAACATATTCACAAACGTTGTCCCGAAACACACATACAGAAGAAACACACACAAACACCCATCGACTTTTTCTTACAGGCATACAAATGGTTTCCCGCAAACACACACACACACACACACACACACAATGTCACCCTCACAACACAGCACTCACACTGGATCTCCAGCAGAGCCATGAACACTTGGAACTGCACTGACACGCTTACGTACGTGCTCCCGAAACACAGATACACAAGAAACACACACAAACACCCATCGACATTTCCTTACAGGCAGACACAGTGGGGTTCCCCCAAACACACACACACACACTGTCACACTCACAACACAGCCCTCACACTGTTCCTTGCAGAGCCATCACCACTTGGAACTGCCCTGACATACCCAAATACGTTGTCCCGAGACACACATACACAAGAAACACACAGAAACACCCATCGACTTTTTCTTACAGGCATACAAAATGGTTTCCCGCAAACACACACACACACACACACACTATCACACTCACAACACAGCACTCACACTGGGTCTCCCGCAGAACCCTCAACACTTGAAACTGCCCTAACATACTCTCAAACGTGGCCCGACACACACATATACAAGTAACACACAAACACCCATCGACTTTTTCTTACAGTCATACACAATGGTTTCCCTGAAACACACACACAGACACACACACACAAACTGTCACACTCACAACACAGCACTCACATTGGGTCTCCGGCATAACCATCAACACTTCGAACTGCCCTAACATACTCAAAAACGTGGTCCCGACACACACATACGCAAGAAACACAACCAAACACCCATCGACTTTTTCGTAAAGGCATACACAGTGGGGTTCGAAACACACACACAGACACACACACACACACTGTCACACTCACAACACAGCACTCACACTGGGTCTCCAGCAGAGCCATCAACACTTGGAACTGACCTAACATATTCACAAACGTGGTCCCGAAACACACATACAGAAGAAACACACACAAACACCCATCGACTTTTTCTTACAGGCATACAAATGGTTTCCCGCAACACACACACACACACACACACACACACACACACACACAATGTCACCCTCACAACACAGCACTCACACTGGATCTCCAGCAGAGCCATGAACACTTGGAACTGCCCTGACACACTCACATACGTGCTCCCGAAACACAGATACACAAGAAACACACACAAACACCCATCGACATTTCCTTACTGGCAGACACAGTGGGGTTCCCCCAAACACACACACACACACTGTCACACTCACAACACAGCACTCACACTGTTCCTTGCAGAGCCATCACCACTTGGAACTGCCCTGACATACCCAAATACGTTGTCCGGAGACACACATACACAAGAAACACACAGAAACACCCATCGACTTTTTCTTACAGGCATACAAAATGGTTTCCCGCAAACACACACACACACACACTATACACTATCACACTCACAACACAGCACTCACACTGGGTCTCCCGCAGAACACTCAACACTTGAAACTGCCCTAACATACTCTCAAACGTGGCCCGACACACACATATACAAGTAACACACAAACACCCATCGACTTTTTCTTACAGTCATACACAATGGTTTCCCTGAAACACACACACAGACACACACACACAAACTGTCACACTCACAACACAGCACTCACATTGGGTCTCTGGCATAACCATCAACACTTCGAACTTCCCTAACATACTCAAAAACGTGGTCCCGACACACACATACGCAAGAAACACAACCAAACACCCATCGACTTTTTCGTAAAGGCATACACAGTGGGGTCGAAACACACACAGACACACACACACACACTGTCACACTCACAACACAGCACTCACACTGGGTCGCCAGCAGAGCCATCGACACTTGGAACTGACCTAACATATTCACAAACGTGGTCCCGAAACACACATACAGAAGAAACACACACAAACACCCATCGACTTTTTCTTACAGGCATACAAATGGTTTCCCGCAAACACACACACACACACACACACACACAATGTCACCCTCACAACACAGCACTCACACTGGATCTCTAGCAGAGCCATGAACACTTGGAACTGCACTGACACGCTTACGTACGTGCTCCCGAAACACAGATACACAAGAAACACACACAAACACCCATCGACATTTCCTTACAGGCAGACACAGTGGGGTTCCCCCAAACACACACACACACACTGTCACACTCACAACACAGCACTCACACTGTTCCTTGCAGAGCCATCACCACTTGGAACTGCCCTGACATACCCAAAAACGTTGTCCCGAGACACACATACACAAGAAACACACAGAAACACCCATCGACTTTTTCTTACAGGCATACAAAATGGTTTCCCGCAAACACACACACACACACACACACTATCACACTCACAACACAGCACTCACACTGGGTCTCCCGCAGAACCCTCAACACTTGAAACTGCCCTAACATACTCTCAAACGTGGCCCGACACACACATATACAAGTAACACACAAACACCCATCGACTTTTTCTTACAGTCATACACAATGGTTTCCCTGAAACACACACACAGACACACACACACAAACTGTCACACTCACAACACAGCACTCACATTGGGTCTCCGGCATAACCATCAACACTTCGAACTGCCCTAACATACTCAAAAACGTGGTCCCGACACACACATACGCAAGAAACACAACCAAACACCCATCGACTTTTTCGTAAAGGCATACACAGTGGGGTTCGAAACACACACACAGACACACACACACACACTGTCACACTCACAACACAGCACTCACACTGGGTCTCCAGCAGAGCCATCAACACTTGGAACTGACCTAACATATTCACAAACGTGGTCCCGAAACACACATACAGAAGAAACACACACAAACACCCATCGACTTTTTCTTACAGGCATACAAATGGTTTCCCGCAACACACACACACACACACACACACACAATGTCACCCTCACAACACAGCACTCACACTGGATCTCCAGCAGAGCCATGAACACTTGGAACTGCCCTGACACACTCACATACGTGCTCCCGAAACACAGATACACAAGAAACACACACAAACACCCATCGACATTTCCTTACTGGCAGACACAGTGGGGTTCCCCCAAACACACACACACACACTGTCACACTCACAACACAGCACTCACACTGTTCCTTGCAGAGCCATCACCACTTGGAACTGCCCTGACATACCCAAATACGTTGTCCCGAGACACACATACACAAGAAACACACAGAAACACCCATCGACTTTTTCTTACAGGCATACAAAATGGTTTCCCGCAAACACACACACACACACACACACACACTATCACACTCACAACACAGCACTCACACTGGGTCTCCCGCAGAACCCTCAACACTTGAAACTGCCCTAACATACTCTCAAACGTGGCCCGACACACACATATACAAGTAACACACAAACACCCATCGACTTTTTCTTACAGTCATACACAATGGTTTCCCTGAAACACACACACAGACACACACACACAAACTGTCACACTCACAACACAGCACTCACATTGGGTCTCCGGCATAACCATCAACACTTCGAACTGCCCTAACATACTCAAAAACGTGGTCCCGACACACACATACGCAAGAAACACAACCAAACACCCATCGACTTTTTCGTAAAGGCATACACAGTGGGGTTCGAAACACACACACAGACACACACACACACACTGTCACACTCACAACACAGCACTCACACTGGGTCTCCAGCAGAGCCATCAACACTTGGAACTGACCTAACATATTCACAAACGTGGTCCCGAAACACACATACAGAAGAAACACACACAAACACCCATCGACTTTTTCTTACAGGCATACAAATGGTTTCCCGCAACACACACACACACACACACACACACACACAATGTCACCCTCACAACACAGCACTCACACTGGATCTCCAGCAGAGCCATGAACACTTGGAACTGCCCTGACACACTCACATACGTGCTCCCGAAACACAGATACACAAGAAACACACACAAACACCCATCGACATTTCCTTACTGGCAGACACAGTGGGGTTCCCCCAAACACACAGACACACACTGTCACACTCACAACACAGCACTCACACTGTTCCTTGCAGAGCCATCACCACTTGGAACTGCCCTGACATACCCAAATACGTTGTCCGGAGACACACATACACAAGAAACACACAGAAACACCCATCGACTTTTCTTACAGGCAGACACAGTGGTGTTCCCAAAACACACACACACAGACACACACACACACTATGACACTCACAACACGGCACTCACACTGGGTCTCTCGCAGAACCCTCAACACTTGAAACTGCCCTAACATACTCTCAAACGTGGCCCGACACACACATATACAAGTAACACACAAACACCCATCGACTTTTTCTTACAGTCATACACAATGGTTTCCCTGAAACACACACACAGACACACACACACAAACTGTCACACTCACAACACAGCACTCACATTGGGTCTCCGGCATAACCATCAACACTTCGAACTGCCCTAACATACTCAAAAACGTGGTCCCGACACACACATACGCAAGAAACACAACCAAACACCCATCGACTTTTTCGTAAAGGCATACACAGTGGGGTTTCGAAACACACACAGACACACACACACACACTGTCACACTCACAACACAGCACTCACACTGGGTCGCCAGCAGAGCCATCGACACTTGGAACTGACCTAACATATTCACAAACGTTGTCCCGAAACACACATACAGAAGAAACACACACAAACACCCATCGACTTTTTCTTACAGGCATACAAATGGTTTCCCGCAAACACACACACACACACACACACACACACAATGTCACCCTCACAACACAGCACTCACACTGGATCTCCAGCAGAGCCATGAACACTTGGAACTGCACTGACACGCTCACATACGTGCTCCCGAAACACAGATACACAAGAAACACACACAAACACCCATCGACATTTCCTTACAGGCAGACACAGTGGGGTTCCCCCAAACACACACACACACACTGTCACACTCACAACACAGCACTCACACTGTTCCTTGCAGAGCCATCACCACTTGGAACTGCCCTGACATACCCAAAAACGTTGTCCCGAGACACACATACACAAGAAACACACAGAAACACCCATCGACTTTTTCTTACAGGCATACAAAATGGTTTCCCGCAAACACACACACACACAGACACACTATCACACTCACAACACAGCACTCACACTGGGTCTCCCGCAGAACCCTCAACACTTGAAACTGCCCTAACATACTCTCAAACGTGGCCCGACACACACATATACAAGTAACACACAAACACCCATCGACTTTTTCTTACAGTCATACACAATGGTTTCCCTGAAACACACACACAGACACACACACACAAACTGTCACACTCACAACACAGCACTCACATTGGGTCTCCGGCATAACCATCAACACTTCGAACTGCCCTAACATACTCAAAAACGTGGTCCCGACACACACATACGCAAGAAACACAACCAAACACCCATCGACTTTTTCGTAAAGGCATACACAGTGGGGTTCGAAACACACACACAGACACACACACACACACTCTCACACTCACAACACAGCACTCACACTGGGTCTCCAGCAGAGCCATCAACACTTGGAACTGACCTAACATATTCACAAACGTGGTCCCGAAACACACATACAGAAGAAACACACACAAACACCCATCGACTTTTTCTTACAGGCATACAAATGGTTTCCCGCAACACACACACACACACACACACACACACACACAATGTCACCCTCACAACACAGCACTCACACTGGATCTCCAGCAGAGCCATGAACACTTGGAACTGCCCTGACACACTCACATACGTGCTCCCGAAACACAGATACACAAGAAACACACACAAACACCCATCGACATTTCCTTACAGGCAGACACAGTGGGGTTCCCCCAAACACACACACACACACTGTCACACTCACAACACAGCACTCACACTGTTCCTTGCAGAGCCATCACCACTTGGAACTGCCCTGACATACCCAAATACGTTGTCCCGAGACACACATACACAAGAAACACACAGAAACACCCATCGACTTTTTCTTACAGGCATACAAAATGGTTTCCCGCAAACACACACACACACACACACACTATCACACTCACAACACAGCACTCACACTGGGTCTCCCGCAGAACCCTCAACACTTGAAACTGCCCTAACATACTCTCAAACGTGGCCCGACACACACATATACAAGTAACACACAAACACCCATCGACTTTTTCTTACAGTCATACACAATGGTTTCCCTGAAACACACACACAGACACACACACACAAACTGTCACACTCACAACACAGCACTCACATTGGGTCTCCAGCATAACCATCAACACTTCGAACTGCCCTAACATACTCAAAAACGTGGTCCCGACACACACATACGCAAGAAACACAACCAAACACCCATCGACTTTTTCGTAAAGGCATACACAGTGGGGTTCGAAACACACACACAGACACACACACACACACTGTCACACTCACAACACAGCACTCACACTGGGTCTCCAGCAGAGCCATCAACACTTGGAACTGACCTAACATATTCACAAACGTGGTCCCGAAACACACATACAGAAGAAACACACACAAACACCCATCGACTTTTTCTTACAGGCATACAAATGGTTTCCCGCAACACACACACACACACACACACACACACAATGTCACCCTCACAACACAGCACTCACACTGGATCTCCAGCAGAGCCATGAACACTTGGAACTGCCCTGACACACTCACATACGTGCTCCCGAAACACAGATACACAAGAAACACACACAAACACCCATCGACATTTCCTTACTGGCAGACACAGTGGGGTTCCCCCAAACACACACACACACACTGTCACACTCACAACACAGCCCTCACACTGTTCCTTGCAGAGCCATCACCACTTGGAACTGCCCTGACATACCCAAATACGTTGTCCCGAGACACACATACACAAGAAACACACAGAAACACCCATCGACTTTTTCTTACAGGCATACAAAATGGTTTCCCGCAAACACACACACACACACACACACTATCACACTCACAACACAGCACTCACACTGGGTCTCCCGCAGAACCCTCAACACTTGAAACTGCCCTAACATACTCTCAAACGTGGCCCGACACACACATATACAAGTAACACACAAACACCCATCGACTTTTTCTTACAGTCATACACAATGGTTTCCCTGAAACACACACACAGACACACACACAGAAACTGTCACACTCACAACACAGCACTCACATTGGGTCTCCGGCATAACCATCAACACTTCGAACTGCCCTAACATACTCAAAAACGTGGTCCCGACACACACATACGCAAGAAACACAACCAAACACCCATCGACTTTTTCGTAAAGGCATACACAGTGGGGTTCGAAACACACACACAGACACACACACACACACTGTCACACTCACAACACAGCACTCACACTGGGTCTCCAGCAGAGCCATCAACACTTGGAACTGACCTAACATATTCACAAACGTGGTCCCGAAACACACATACAGAAGAAACACACACAAACACCCATCGACTTTTTCTTACAGGCATACAAATGGTTTCCCGCAACACACACACACACACACACACACACAATGTCACCCTCACAACACAGCACTCACACTGGATCTCCAGCAGAGCCATGAACACTTGGAACTGCCCTGACACACTCACATACGTGCTCCCGAAACACAGATACACAAGAAACACACACAAACACCCATCGACATTTCCTTACTGGCAGACACAGTAGGGTTCCCCCAAACACACACACACACACTGTCACACTCACAACACAGCACTCACACTGTTCCTTGCAGAGCCATCACCACTTGGAACTGCCCTGACATACCCAAATACGTTGTCCGGAGACACACATACACAAGAAACACACAGAAACACCCATCGACTTTTCTTACAGGCAGACACAGTGGTGTTCCCAAAACACACACACACAGACACACACACACACTATGACACTCACAACACGGCACTCACACTGGGTCTCTCGCAGAACCCTCAACACTTGAAACTGCCCTAACATACTCTCAAACGTGGCCCGACACACACATATACAAGTAACACACAAACACCCATCGACTTTTTCTTACAGTCATACACAATGGTTTCCCTGAAACACACACACAGACACACACACACAAACTGTCACACTCACAACACAGCACTCACATTGGGTCTCCGGCATAACCATCAACACTTCGAACTGCCCTAACATACTCAAAAACGTGGTCCCGACACACACATACGCAAGAAACACAACCAAACACCCATCGACTTTTTCGTAAAGGCATACCCAGTGGGGTTTCGAAACACACACAGACACACACACACACACTGTCACACTCACAACACAGCACTCACACTGGGTCGCCAGCAGAGCCATCGACACTTGGAACTGACCTAACATATTCACAAACGTTGTCCCGAAACACACATACAGAAGAAACACACACAAACACCCATCGACTTTTTCTTACAGGCATACAAATGGTTTCCCGCAAACACACACACACACACACACACACACACAATGTCACCCTCACAACACAGCACTCACACTGGATCTCCAGCAGAGCCATGAACACTTGGAACTGCCCTGACACACTCACATACGTGCTCCCGAAACACAGATACACAAGAAACACACACAAACACCCATCGACATTTCCTTACAGGCAGACACAGTGGGGTTCCCCCAAACACACACACACACACTGTCACACTCACAACACAGCACTCACACTGTTCCTTGCAGAGCCATCACCACTTGGAACTGCCCTGACATACCCAAATACGTTGTCCCGAGACACACATACACAAGAAACACACAGAAACACCCATCGACTTTTTCTTACAGGCATACAAAATGGTTTCCCGCAAACACACACACACACACACACACTATCACACTCACAACACAGCACTCACACTGGGTCTCCCGCAGAACCCTCAACACTTGAAACTGCCCTAACATACTCTCAAACGTGGCCCGACACACACATATACAAGTAACACACAAACACCCATCGACTTTTTCTTACAGTCATACACAATGGTTTCCCTGAAACACACACACAGACACACACACACAAACTGTCACACTCACAACACAGCACTCACATTGGGTCTCCGGCATAACCATCAACACTTCGAACTGCCCTAACATACTCAAAAACGTGGTCCCGACACACACATACGCAAGAAACACAACCAAACACCCATCGACTGTTTCGTAAAGGCATACACAGTGGGGTTCGAAACACACACACAGACACACACACACACACTGTCACACTCACAACACAGCACTCACACTGGGTCTCCAGCAGAGCCATCAACACTTGGAACTGACCTAACATATTCACAAACGTGGTCCCGAAACACACATACAGAAGAAACACACACAAACACCCATCGACTTTTTCTTACAGGCATACAAATGGTTTCCCGCAACACACACACACACACACACACACACAATGTCACCCTCACAACACAGCACTCACACTGGATCTCCAGCAGAGCCATGAACACTTGGAACTGCCCTGACACACTCACATACGTGCTCCCGAAACACAGATACACAAGAAACACACACAAACACCCATCGACATTTCCTTACTGGCAGACACAGTGGGGTTCCCCCAAACACACACACACACACTGTCACACTCACAACACAGCACTCACACTGTTCCTTGCAGAGCCATCACCACTTGGAACTGCCCTGACATACCCAAATACGTTGTCCCGAGACACACATACACAAGAAACACACAGAAACACCCATCGACTTTTCTTACAGGCAGACACAGTGGTGTTCCCAAAACACACACACACAGACACACACACACACTATGACACTCACAACACGGCACTCACACTGGGTCTCTCGCAGAACCCTCAACACTTGAAACTGCCCTAACATACTCTCAAACGTGGCCCGACACACACATATACAAGTAACACACAAACACCCATCGACTTTTTCTTACAGTCATACACAATGGTTTCCCTGAAACACACACACAGACACACACACACAAACTGTCACACTCACAACACAGCACTCACATTGGGTCTCCGGCATAACCATCAAAACTTCGAACTGCCCTAACATACTCAAAAACGTGGTCCCGACACACACATACGCAAGAAACACAACCAAACACCCATCGACTCTTTCGTAAAGGCATACACAGTGGGGTTTCGAAACACACACAGACACACACACACACACTGTCACACTCACAACACAGCACTCACACTGGGTCGCCAGCAGAGCCATCGACACTTGGAACTGACCTAACATATTCACAAACGTTGTCCCGAAACACACATACAGAAGAAACACACACAAACACCCATCGACTTTTTCTTACAGGCATACAAATGGTTTCCCGCAAACACACACACACACACACACACACACACAATGTCACCCTCACAACACAGCACTCACACTGGATCTCCAGCAGAGCCATGAACACTTGGAACTGCACTGACACGCTTACGTACGTGCTCCCGAAACAGATACACAAGAAACACACACAAACACCCATCGACATTTCCTTACAGGCAGACACAGTGGGGTTCCCCCAAACACACACACACACACACTGTCACACTCACAACACAGCACTCACACTGTTCCTTGCAGAGCCATCACCACTTGGAACTGCCCTGACATACCCAAAAACGTTGTCCCGAGACACACATACACAAGAAACACACAGAAACACCCATCGACTTTTTCTTACAGGCATACAAAATGGTTTCCCGCAAACACACACACACACACACACACTATCACACTCACAACACAGCACTCACACTGGGTCTCCCGCAGAACCCTCAACACTTGAAACTGCCCTAACATACTCTCAAACGTGGCCCGACACACACATATACAAGTAACACACAAACACCCATCGACTTTTTCTTACAGTCATACACAATGGTTTCCCTGAAACACACACACAGACACACACACACAAACTGTCACACTCACAACACAGCACTCACATTGGGTCTCCGGCATAACCATCAACACTTCGAACTGCCCTAACATACTCAAAAACGTGGTCCCGACACACACATACGCAAGAAACACAACCAAACACCCATCGACTTTTTCGTAAAGGCATACACAGTGGGGTTCGAAACACACACACAGACACACACACACACACTGTCACACTCACAACACAGCACTCACACTGGGTCTCCAGCAGAGCCATCAACACTTGGAACTGACCTAACATATTCACAAACGTGGTCCCGAAACACACATACAGAAGAAACACACACAAACACCCATCGACTTTTTCTTACAGGCATACAAATGGTTTCCCGCAACACACACACACACACACACACACACACACAATGTCACCCTCACAACACAGCACTCACACTGGATCTCCAGCAGAGCCATGAACACTTGGAACTGCCCTGACACACTCACATACGTGCTCCCGAAACACAGATACACAAGAAACACACACAAACACCCATCGACATTTCCTTACAGGCAGACACAGTGGGGTTCCCCCAAACACACACACACACACTGTCACACTCACAACACAGCACTCACACTGTTCCTTGCAGAGCCATCACCACTTGGAACTGCCCTGACATACCCAAATACGTTGTCCCGAGACACACATACACAAGAAACACACAGAAACACCCATCGACTTTTTCTTACAGGCATACAAAATGGTTTCCCGCAAACACACACACACACACACACACTATCACACTCACAACACAGCACTCACACTGGGTCTCCCGCAGAACCCTCAACACTTGAATCTGCCCTAACATACTCTCAAACGTGGCCCGACACACACATATACAAGTAACACACAAACACCCATCGACTTTTTCTTACAGTCATACACAATGGTTTCCCTGAAACACACACACAGACACACACACACAAACTGTCACACTCACAACACAGCACTCACATTGGGTCTCCGGCATAACCATCAACACTTCGAACTGCCCTAACATACTCAAAAACGTGGTCCCGACACACACATACGCAAGAAACACAACCAAACACCCATCGACTGTTTCGTAAAGGCATACACAGTGGGGTTCGAAACACACACACAGACACACACACACACACTGTCACACTCACAACACAGCACTCACACTGGGTCTCCAGCAGAGCCATCAACACTTGGAACTGACCTAACATATTCACAAACGTGGTCCCGAAACACACATACAGAAGAAACACACACAAACACCCATCGACTTTTTCTTACAGGCATACAAATGGTTTCCCGCAACACACACACACACACACACACACACACACACAATGTCACCCTCACAACACAGCACTCACACTGGATCTCCAGCAGAGCCATGAACACTTGGAACTGCCCTGACACACTCACATACGTGCTCCCGAAACACAGATACACAAGAAACACACACAAACACCCATCGACATTTCCTTACTGGCAGACACAGTGGGGTTCCCCCAAACACACACACACACACTGTCACACTCACAACACAGCACTCACACTGTTCCTTGCAGAGCCATCACCACTTGGAACTGCCCTGACATACCCAAATACGTTGTCCCGAGACACACATACACAAGAAACACACAGAAACACCCATCGACTTTTCTTACAGGCAGACACAGTGGTGTTCCCAAAACACACACACACAGACACACACACACACTATGACACTCACAACACGGCACTCACACTGGGTCTCTCGCAGAACCCTCAACACTTGAAACTGCCCTAACATACTCTCAAACGTGGCCCGACACACACATATACAAGTAACACACAAACACCCATCGACTTTTTCTTACAGTCATACACAATGGTTTCCCTGAAACACACACACAGACACACACACACAAACTGTCACACTCACAACACAGCACTCACATTGGGTCTCCGGCATAACCATCAACACTTCGAACTGCCCTAACATACTCAAAAACGTGGTCCCGACACACACATACGCAAGAAACACAACCAAACACCCATCGACTTTTTCGTAAAGGCATACACAGTGGGGTTTCGAAACACACACAGACACACACACACACTGTCACACTCACAACACAGCACTCACACTGGGTCGCCAGCAGAGCCATCGACACTTGGAACTGACCTAACATATTCACAAATGTTGTCCCGAAACACACATACAGAAGAAACACACACAAACACCCATCGACTTTTTCTTACAGGCATACAAATGGTTTCCCGCAAACACACACACACACACACACACACACACACACACAATGTCACCCTCACAACACAGCACTCACACTGGATCTCCAGCAGAGCCATGAACACTTGGAACTGCACTGACACGCTCACATACGTGCTCCCGAAACACAGATACACAAGAAACACACACAAACACCCATCGACATTTCCTTACAGGCAGACACAGTGGGGTTCCCCCAAACACACACACACACACTGTCACACTCACAACACAGCACTCACACTGTTCCTTGCAGAGCCATCACCACTTGGAACTGCCCTGACATACCCAAATATGTTGTCCCGAGACACACATACACAAGAAACACACAGAAACACCCATCGACTTTTTCTTACAGGCATACAAAATGGTTTCCCGCAAACACATACACACACACACACATACACTATCACACTCACAACACAGCACTCACACTGGGTCTCCCGCAGAACCCTCAACACTTGAAACTGCCCTAACATACTCTCAAACGTGGCCCGACACACACATATACAAGTAACACACAAACACCCATCGACTTTTTCTTACAGTCATACACAATGGTTTCCCTGAAACACACACACAGACACACACACACACACTGTCACACTCACAACACAGCACTCACATTGGGTCTCCGGCATAACCATCAACACTTCGAACTGCCCTAACATACTCAAAAACGTGGTCCCAACACACACATACGCAAGAAACACAACCAAACACCCATCGACTTTTTCGTAAAGGCATACACAGTGGGGTTCGAAACACACACACAGACACACACACACACACTGTCACACTCACAACACAGCACTCACACTGGGTCGCCAGCAGAGCCATCGACACTTGGAACTGACCTAACATATTCACAAACGTGGTCCCGAAACACACATACAGAAGAAACACACACAAACACCCATCGACTTTTTCTTACAGGCATACAAATGGTTTCCCGCAACACACACACACACACACACACACACACACAATGTCACCCTCACAACACAGCACTCACACTGGATCTCCAGCAGAGCCATGAACACTTGGAACTGCCCTGACACACTCACATACGTGCTCCCGAAACACAGATACACAAGAAACACACACAAACACCCATCGACATTTCCTTACTGGCAGACACAGTGGGGTTCCCCCAAACACACACACACACACTGTCACACTCACAACACAGCACTCACACTGTTCCTTGCAGAGCCATCACCACTTGGAACTGCCCTGACATACCCAAATACGTTGTCCCGAGACACACATACACAAGAAACACACAGAAACACCCATCGACTTTTCTTACAGGCAGACACAGTGGTGTTCCCAAAACACACACACACAGACACACACACACACTATGACACTCACAACACGGCACTCACACTGGGTCTCTCGCAGAACCCTCAACACTTGAAACTGCCCTAACATACTCTCAAACGTGGCCCGACACACACATATACAAGTAACACACAAACACCCATCGACTTTTTCTTACAGTCATACACAATGGTTTCCCTGAAACACACACACAGACACACACACACAAACTGTCACACTCACAACACAGCACTCACATTGGGTCTCCGGCATAACCATCAACACTTCGAACTGCCCTAACATACTCAAAAACGTGGTCCCGACACACACATACGCAAGAAACACAACCAAACACCCATCGACTTTTTCGTAAAGGCATACACAGTGGGGTTTCGAAACACACACAGACACACACACACACTGTCACACTCACAACACAGCACTCACACTGGGTCGCCAGCAGAGCCATCGACACTTGGAACTGACCTAACATATTCACAAATGTTGTCCCGAAACACACATACAGAAGAAACACACACAAACACCCATCGACTTTTTCTTACAGGCATACAAATGGTTTCCCGCAAACACACACACACACACACACACACACACACACAATGTCACCCTCACAACACAGCACTCACACTGGATCTCCAGCAGAGCCATGAACACTTGGAACTGCACTGACACGCTCACATACGTGCTCCCGAAACACAGATACACAAGAAACACACACAAACACCCATCGACATTTCCTTACAGGCAGACACAGTGGGGTTCCCCCAAACACACACACACACACTGTCACACTCACAACACAGCACTCACACTGTTCCTTGCAGAGCCATCACCACTTGGAACTGCCCTGACATACCCAAATATGTTGTCCCGAGACACACATACACAAGAAACACACAGAAACACCCATCGACTTTTTCTTACAGGCATACAAAATGGTTTCCCGCAAACACATACACACACACACACATACACTATCACACTCACAACACAGCACTCACACTGGGTCTCCCGCAGAACCCTCAACACTTGAAACTGCCCTAACATACTCTCAAACGTGGCCCGACACACACATATACAAGTAACACACAAACACCCATCGACTTTTTCTTACAGTCATACACAATGGTTTCCCTGAAACACACACACAGACACACACACACACACTGTCACACTCACAACACAGCACTCACATTGGGTCTCCGGCATAACCATCAACACTTCGAACTGCCCTAACATACTCAAAAACGTGGTCCCAACACACACATACGCAAGAAACACAACCAAACACCCATCGACTTTTTCGTAAAGGCATACACAGTGGGGTTCGAAACACACACACAGACACACACACACACACTGTCACACTCACAACACAGCACTCACACTGGGTCGCCAGCAGAGCCATCGACACTTGGAACTGACCTAACATATTCACAAACGTGGTCCCGAAACACACATACAGAAGAAACACACACAAACACCCATCGACTTTTTCTTACAGGCATACAAATGGTTTCCCGCAACACACACACACACACACACACACACACACAATGTCACCCTCACAACACAGCACTCACACTGGATCTCCAGCAGAGCCATGAACACTTGGAACTGCCCTGACACACTCACATACGTGCTCCCGAAACACAGATACACAAGAAACACACACAAACACCCATCGACATTTCCTTACAGGCAGACACAGTGGGGTTCCCCCAAACACACACACACACACTGTCACACTCAAAACACAGCACTCACACTGTTCCTTGCAGAGCCATCACCACTTGGAACTGCCCTGACATACCCAAAAACGTTGTCCCGAGACACACATACACAAGAAACACACAGAAACACCCATCGACTTTTTCTTACAGGCATACAAAATGGTTTCCCGCAAACACACACACACACACACACACACTATCACACTCACAACACAGCACTCACACTGGGTCTCCCGCAGAACCCTCAACACTTGAAACTGCCCTAACATACTCTCAAACGTGGCCCGACACACACATATACAAGTAACACACAAACACCCATCGACTTTTTCTTACAGTCATACACAATGGTTTCCCTGAAACACACACACAGACACACACACACAAACTGTCACACTCACAACACAGCACTCACATTGGGTCTCCGGCATAACCATCAAAACTTCGAACTGCCCTAACATACTCAAAAACGTGGTCCCGACACACACATACGCAAGAAACACAACCAAACACCCATCGACTTTTTCGTAAAGGCATACACAGTGGGGTTCGAAACACACACACAGACACACACACACACACTGTCACACTCACAACACAGCACTCACACTGGGTGTCCAGCAGAGCCATCGACACTTGGAACTGACCTAACATATTCACAAACGTGGTCCCGAAACACACATACAGAAGAAACACACACAAACACCCATCGACATTTTCTTACAGGCATACAAATGGTTTCCCGCAACACACACACACACACACACACACACAATGTCACCCTCACAACACAGCACTCACACTGGATCTCCAGCAGAGCCATGAACACTTGGAACTGCCCTGACACACTCACATACGTGCTCCCGAAACACAGATACACAAGAAACACACACAAACACCCATCGACATTTCCTTACAGGCAGACACAGTGGGGTTCCCCCAAACACACACACACACACTGTCACACTCACAACACAGCACTCACACTGTTCCTTGCAGAGCCATCACCACTTGGAACTGCCCTGACATACCCAAATACGTTGTCCCGAGACACACATACACAAGAAACACACAGAAACACCCATCGACTTTTTCTTACAGGCATACAAAATGGTTTCCCGCAAACACACACACACACACACACACACACATACACTATCACACTCACAACACAGCACTCACACTGGGTCTCCCGCAGAACCCTCAACACTTGAAACTGCCCTAACATACTCTCAAACGTGGCCCGACACACACATATACAAGTAACACACAAACACCCATCGACTTTTTCTTACAGTCATACACAACGGTTTCCCTGAAACACACACACAGACACACACACACAAACTGTCACACTCACAACACAGCACTCACATTGGGTCTCCGGCATAACCATCAACACTTCGAACTGCCCTAACATACTCAAAAACGTGGTCCCGACACACACATACGCAAGAAACACAACCAAACACCCATCGACTTTTTCGTAAAGGCATACACAGTGGGGTTCGAAACACACACACAGACACACACACACACACTGTCACACTCACAACACAGCACTCACACTGGGTCTCCAGCAGAGCCATCAACACTTGGAACTGACCTAACATATTCACAAACGTGGTCCCGAAACACACATACAGAAGAAACACACACAAACACCCATCGACTTTTTCTTACAGGCATACAAATGGTTTCCCGCAACACACACACACTCACACACACACACAATGTCACCCTCACAACACAGTACTCACACTGGATCTCCAGCAGAGCCATGAACACTTGGAACTGCCCTGACACACTCACATACGTGCTCCCGAAACACAGATACACAAGAAACACACACAAACACCCATCGACATTTCCTTACAGGCAGACACAGTGGGGTTCCCCCAAACACACACACACACACTGTCACACTCACAACACAGCACTCACACTGGGTCTCCCGCAGAACCCTCAACACTTGAAACTGCCCTAACATACTCTCAAACGTGGCCCGACACACACATATACAAGTAACACACAAACACCCATCGACTTTTTCTTACAGTCATACACAATGGTTTCCCTGAAACACACACACAGACACACACACACAAACTGTCACACTCACAACACAGCACTCACATTGGGTCTCCGGCATAACCATCAACACTTCGAACTGCCCTAACATACTCAAAAACGTGGTCCCGACACACACATACGCAAGAAACACAACCAAACACCCATCGACTTTTTCGTAAAGTCATACACAGTGGGGTTCGAAACACACACACAGACACACACACACACACTGTCACACTCACAACACAGCACTCACACTGGGTCTCCAGCAGAGCCATCAACACTTGGAACTGACCTAACATATTCACAAACGTGGTCCCGAAACACACATACAGAAGAAACACACACAAACACCCATCGACTTTTTCTTACAGGCATACAAATGGTTTCCCGCAACACACACACACACACACACACACACACACACACAATGTCACCCTCACAACACAGCACTCACACTGGATCTCCAGCAGAGCCATGAACACTTGGAACTGCCCTGACACACTCACATACGTGCTCCTGAAACACAGATACACAAGAAACACACACAAACACCCATCGACATTTCCTTACTGGCAGACACAGTGGGGTTCCCCCAAACACACACACACACACTGTCACACTCACAACACAGCACTCACACTGTTCCTTGCAGAGCCATCACCACTTGGAACTGCCCTGACATACCCAAATACGTTGTCCGGAGACACACATACACAAGAAACACACAGAAACACCCATCGACTTTTTCTTACAGGCATACAAAATGGTTTCCCGCAAACACACACACACACACACACACATACACTATCACACTCACAACACAGCACTCACACTGGGTCTCCCGCAGAACCCTCAACACTTGAAACTGCCCTAACATACTCTCAAACGTAGCCCGACACACACATATACAAGTAACACACAAACACCCATCGACTTTTTCTTACAGTCATACACAATGGTTTCCCTGAAACACACACACAGACACACACACACAAACTGTCACACTCACAACACAGCACTCACATTGGGTCTCCGGCATAACCATCAACACTTCGAACTGCCCTAACATACTCAAAAACGTGGTCCCGACACACACATACGCAAGAAACACAACCAAACACCCATCGACTTTTTCGTAAAGGCATACACAGTGGGGTTCGAAACACACACACAGACACACACACACACACTGTCACACTCACAACACAGCACTCACACTGGGTCTCCAGCAGAGCCATCAACACTTGGAACTGACCTAACATATTCACAAACGTGGTCCCGAAACACACATACAGAAGAAACACACACAAACACCCATCGACTTTTTCTTACAGGCATACAAATGGTTTCCCGCAACACACACACACACACACACACACACAATGTCACCCTCACAACACAGCACTCACACTGGATCTCCAGCAGAGCCATGAACACTTGGAACTGCCCTGACACACTCACATACGTGCTCCCGAAACACAGATACACAAGAAACACACACAAACACCCATCGACATTTCCTTACAGGCAGACACAGTGGGGTTCCCCCAAACACACACACACACACTGTCACACTCACAACACAGCACTCACACTGTTCCTTGCAGAGCCATCACCACTTGGAACTGCCCTGACATACCCAAATACGTTGTCCCGAGACACACATACACAAGAAACACACAGAAACACCCATCGACTTTTTCTTACAGGCATCCAAAATGGTTTCCCGCACACACACACACACACACACATACACTATCACACTCACAACACAGCACTCACACTGGGTCTCCCGCAGAACCCTCAACACTTGAAACTGCCCTAACATACTCTCAAACGTGGCCCGACACACACATATACAAGTAACACACAAACACCCATCGACTTTTTCTTACAGTCATACACAATGGTTTCCCTGAAACACACACACAGACACACACACACACACTGTCACACTCACAACACAGCACTCACATTGGGTCTCCGGCATAACCATCAACACTTCGAACTGCCCTAACATACTCAAAAACGTGGTCCCAACACACACATACGCAAGAAACACAACCAAACACCCATCGACTTTTTCGTAAAGGCATACACAGTGGGGTTCAAAACACACACACAGACACACACACACACACTGTCACACTCACAACACAGCACTCACACTGGGTCGCCAGCAGAGCCATCGACACTTGGAACTGACCTAACATATTCACAAACGTGGTCCCGAAACACACATACAGAAGAAACACACACAAACACCCATCGACTTTTTCTTACAGGCATACAAATGGTTTCCCGCAACACACACACACACACACACACACACACACACACACAATGTCACCCTCACAACACAGCACTCACACTGGATCTCCAGCAGAGCCATGAACACTTGGAACTGCCCTGACACACTCACATACGTGCTCCCGAAACACAGATACACAAGAAACACACACAAACACCCATCGACATTTCCTTACAGGCAGACACAGTGGGGTTCCCCCAAACACACACACACACACTGTCACACTCAAAACACAGCACTCACACTGTTCCTTGCAGAGCCATCACCATTTGGAACTGCCCTGACATACCCAAAAACGTTGTCCCGAGACACACATACACAAGAAACACACAGAAACACCCATCGACTTTTTCTTACAGGCATACAAAATGGTTTCCCGCAAACACACACACACACACACACACTATCACACTCACAACACAGCACTCACACTGGGTCTCCCGCAGAACCCTCAACACTTGAAACTGCCCTAACATACTCTCAAACGTGGCCCGACACACACATATACAAGTAACACACAAACACCCATCGACTTTTTCTTACAGTCATACACAATGGTTTCCCTGAAACACACACACAGACACACACACACAAACTGTCACACTCACAACACAGCACTCACATTGGGTCTCCGGCATAACCATCAAAACTTCGAACTGCCCTAACATACTCAAAAACGTGGTCCCGACACACACATACGCAAGAAACACAACCAAACACCCATCGACTTTTTCGTAAAGGCATACACAGTGGGGTTTCGAAACACACACAGACACACACACACACACACTGTCACACTCACAACACAGCACTCACACTGGGTCGCCAGCAGAGCCATCGACACTTGGAACTGACCTAACATATTCACAAACGTTGTCCCGAAACACACATACAGAAGAAACACACACAAACACCCATCGACTTTTTCTTACAGGCATACAAATGGTTTCCCGCAAACACACACACACACACACACACACACACAATGTCACCCTCACAACACAGCACTCACACTGGATCTCCAGCAGAGCCATGAACACTTGGAACTGCACTGACACGCTCACATACGTGCTCCCGAAACACAGATACACAAGAAACACACACAAACACCCATCGACATTTCCTTACAGGCAGACACAGTGGGGTTCCCCCAAACACACACACACACACTGTCACACTCACAACACAGCACTCACACTGTTCCTTGCAGAGCCATCACCACTTGGAACTGCCCTGACATACCCAAATACGTTGTCCCGAGACACACATACACAAGAAACACACAGAAACACCCATCGACTTTTTCTTACAGGCATACAAAATGGTTTCCCGCAAACACACACACACACACACACATACACTATCACACTCACAACACAGCACTCACACTGGGTCTCCCGCAGAACCCTCAACACTTGAAACTGCCCTAACATACTCTCAAACGTGGCCCGACACACACATATACAAGTAACACACAAACACCCATCGACTTTTTCTTACAGTCATACACAATGGTTTCCCTGAAACACACACACAGACACACACACACAAACTGTCACACTCACAACACAGCACTCACATTGGGTCTCCGGCATAACCATCAACACTTCGAATTGCCCTAACATACTCAAAAACGTGGTCCCAACACACACATACGCAAGAAACACAACCAAACACCCATCGACTTTTTCGTAAAGGCATACACAGTGGGGTTCGAAACACACACACAGACACACACACACACACTGTCACACTCACAACACAGCACTCACACTGGGTCTCCAGCAGAGCCATCAACACTTGGAACTGACCTAACATATTCACAAACGTGGTCCCGAAACACACATACAGAAGAAACACACACAAACACCCATCGACTTTTTCTTACAGGCATACAAATGGTTTCCCGCAACACACACACACACACACACACACACAATGTCACCCTCACAACACAGCACTCACACTGGATCTCCAGCAGAGCCATGAACACTTGGAACTGCCCTGACACACTCACATACGTGCTCCCGAAACACAGATACACAAGAAACACACACAAACACCCATCGACATTTCCTTACTGGCAGACACAGTGGGGTTCCCCCAAACACACACACACACACTGTCACACTCACAACACAGCACTCACACTGTTCCTTGCAGAGCCATCACCACTTGGAACTGCCCTGACATACCCAAATACGTTGTCCGGAGACACACATACACAAGAAACACACAGAAACACCCATCGACTTTTTCTTACAGGCATACAAAATGGTTTCCCGCAAACACACACACACACACACACACACATACACTATCACACTCACAACACAGCACTCACACTGGGTCTCCCGCAGAACCCTCAACACTTGAAACTGCCCTAACATACTCTCAAACGTGGCCCGACACACACATATACAAGTAACACACAAACACCCATCGACTTTTTCTTACAGTCATACACAATGGTTTCCCTGAAACACACACACAGACACACACACACAAACTGTCACACTCACAACACAGCACTCACATTGGGTCTCCGGCATAACCATCAACACTTCGAACTGCCCTAACATACTCAAAAACGTGGTCCCGACACACACATACGCAAGAAACACAACCAAACACCCATCGACTTTTTCGTAAAGGCATACACAGTGGGGTTTCGAAACACACACAGACACACACACACACTGTCACACTCACAACACAGCACTCACACTGGGTCGCCAGCAGAGCCATCGACACTTGGAACTGACCTAACATATTCACAAACGTTGTCCCGAAACACACATACAGAAGAAACACACACAAACACCCATCGACTTTTTCTTACAGGCATACAAATGGTTTCCCGCAAACACACAAACACACACACACACACACACACACACACAATGTCACCCTCACAACACAGCACTCACACTGGATCTCCAGCAGAGCCATGAACACTTGGAACTGCACTGACACGCTCACATACGTGCTCCCGAAACACAGATACACAAGAAACACACACAAACACCCATCGACATTTCCTTACAGGCAGACACAGTGGGGTTCCCCCAAACACACACACACACACTGTCACACTCACAACACAGCACTCACACTGTTCCTTGCAGAGCCATCACCACTTGGAACTGCCCTGACATACCCAAAAACGTTGTCCCGAGACACACATACACAAGAAACACACAGAAACACCCATCGACTTTTTCTTACAGGCATACAAAATGGTTTCCCGCAAACACACACACACACACACACACACTATCACACTCACAACACAGCACTCACACTGGGTCTCCCGCAGAACCCTCAACACTTGAAACTGCCCTAACATACTCTCAAACGTGGCCCGACACACACATATACAAGTAACACACAAACACCCATCGACTTTTTCTTACAGTCATACACAATGGTTTCCCTGAAACACACACACAGACACACACACACACACTGTCACACTCACAACACAGCACTCACATTGGGTCTCCCCGGCATAACCATCAACACTTCGAACTGCCCTAACATACTCAAAAACGTGTTCCCAACACACACATACGCAAGAAACACAACCAAACACCCATCGACTTTTTCGTAAAGGCATACACAGTGGGGTTCGAAACACACACACAGACACACACACACACACTGTCACACTCACAACACAGCACTCACACTGGGTCGCCAGCAGAGCCATCGACACTTGGAACTGACCTAACATATTCACAAACGTGGTCCCGAAACACACATACAGAAGAAACACACACAAACACCCATCGACATTTTCTTACAGGCATACAAATGGTTTCCCGCAACACACACACACTCACACACACACACACACACACAATGTCACCCTCACAACACAGCACTCACACTGGATCTCCAGCAGAGCCATGAACACTTGGAACTGCCCTGACACACTCACATACGTGCTCCCGAAACACAGATACACAAGAAACACACACAAACACCCATCGACATTTCCTTACAGGCAGACACAGTGGGGTTCCCCCAAACACACACACACACACTGTCACACTCAAAACACAGCACTCACACTGTTCCTTGCAGAGCCATCACCATTTGGAACTGCCCTGACATACCCAAAAACGTTGTCCCGAGACACACATACACAAGAAACACACAGAAACACCCATCGACTTTTTCTTACAGGCATACAAAATGGTTTCCCGCAAACACACACACACACACACACACACACACTATCACCCTCACAACACAGCACTCACACTGGGTCTCCCGCAGAACCCTCAACACTTGAAACTGCCCTAACATACTCTCAAACGTGGCCCGACACACACATATACAAGTAACACACAAACACCCATCGACTTTTTCTTACAGTCATACACAATGCTTTCCCTGAAACACACACACAGACACACACACACAAACTGTCACACTCACAACACAGCACTCACATTGGGTCTCCGGCATAACCATCAAAACTTCGAACTGCCCTAACATACTCAAAAACGTGGTCCCAACACACACATACGCAAGAAACACAACCAAACACCCATCGACTTTTTCGTAAAGGCATACACAGTGGGGTTCGAAACACACACACAGACACACACACACACACTGTCACACTCACAACACAGCACTCACACTGGGTGTCCAGCAGAGCCATCGACACTTGGAACTGACCTAACATATTCACAAACGTGGTCCCGAAACACACATACAGAAGAAACACACACAAACACCCATCGACTTTTTCTTACAGGCATACAAATGGTTTCCCGCAACACACACACACACACACACACACACAATGTCACCCTCACAACACAGCACTCACACTGGATCTCCAGCAGAGCCATGAACACTTGGAACTGCCCTGACACACTCACATACGTGCTCCCGAAACACAGATACACAAGAAACACACACAAACACCCATCGACATTTCCTTACTGGCAGACACAGTGGGGTTCCCCCAAACACACACACACACACTGTCACACTCACAACACAGCACTCACACTGTTCCTTGCAGAGCCATCACCACTTGGAACTGCCCTGACATACCCAAATACGTTGTCCCGAGACACACATACACAAGAAACACACAGAAACACCCATCGACTTTTCTTACAGGCAGACACAGTGGTGTTCCCAAAACACACACACACAGACACACACACACACTATGACACTCACAACACGGCACTCACACTGGGTCTCTCGCAGAACCCTCAACACTTGAAACTGCCCTAACATACTCTCAAACGTGGCCCGACACACACATATACAAGTAACACACAAACACCCATCGACTTTTTCTTACAGTCATACACAATGGTTTCCCTGAAACACACACACAGACACACACACACAAACTGTCACACTCACAACACAGCACTCACATTGGGTCTCCGGCATAACCATCAAAACTTCGAACTGCCCTAACATACTCAAAAACGTGGTCCCGACACACACATACGCAAGAAACACAACCAAACACCCATCGACTCTTTCGTAAAGGCATACACAGTGGGGTTTCGAAACACACACAGACACACACACACACACTGTCACACTCACAACACAGCACTCACACTGGGTCGCCAGCAGAGCCATCGACACTTGGAACTGACCTAACATATTCACAAACGTTGTCCCGAAACACACATACAGAAGAAACACACACAAACACCCATCGACTTTTTCTTACAGGCATACAAATGGTTTCCCGCAAACACACACACACACACACACACACACACAATGTCACCCTCACAACACAGCACTCACACTGGATCTCCAGCAGAGCCATGAACACTTGGAACTGCACTGACACGCTTACGTACGTGCTCCCGAAACAGATACACAAGAAACACACACAAACACCCATCGACATTTCCTTACAGGCAGACACAGTGGGGTTCCCCCAAACACACACACACACACTGTCACACTCACAACACAGCACTCACACTGTTCCTTGCAGAGCCATCACCACTTGGAACTGCCCTGACATACCCAAAAACGTTGTCCCGAGACACACATACACAAGAAACACACAGAAACACCCATCGACTTTTTCTTACAGGCATACAAAATGGTTTCCCGCAAACACACACACACACACACACACTATCACACTCACAACACAGCACTCACACTGGGTCTCCCGCAGAACCCTCAACACTTGAAACTGCCCTAACATACTCTCAAACGTGGCCCGACACACACATATACAAGTAACACACAAACACCCATCGACTTTTTCTTACAGTCATACACAATGGTTTCCCTGAAACACACACACAGACACACACACACAAACTGTCACACTCACAACACAGCACTCACATTGGGTCTCCGGCATAACCATCAACACTTCGAACTGCCCTAACATACTCAAAAACGTGGTCCCGACACACACATACGCAAGAAACACAACCAAACACCCATCGACTTTTTCGTAAAGGCATACACAGTGGGGTTCGAAACACACACACAGACACACACACACACACTGTCACACTCACAACACAGCACTCACACTGGGTCTCCAGCAGAGCCATCAACACTTGGAACTGACCTAACATATTCACAAACGTGGTCCCGAAACACACATACAGAAGAAACACACACAAACACCCATCGACTTTTTCTTACAGGCATACAAATGGTTTCCCGCAACACACACACACACACACACACACACACACAATGTCACCCTCACAACACAGCACTCACACTGGATCTCCAGCAGAGCCATGAACACTTGGAACTGCCCTGACACACTCACATACGTGCTCCCGAAACACAGATACACAAGAAACACACACAAACACCCATCGACATTTCCTTACAGGCAGACACAGTGGGGTTCCCCCAAACACACACACACACACTGTCACACTCACAACACAGCACTCACACTGTTCCTTGCAGAGCCATCACCACTTGGAACTGCCCTGACATACCCAAATACGTTGTCCCGAGACACACATACACAAGAAACACACAGAAACACCCATCGACTTTTTCTTACAGGCATACAAAATGGTTTCCCGCAAACACACACACACACACACACACTATCACACTCACAACACAGCACTCACACTGGGTCTCCCGCAGAACCCTCAACACTTGAATCTGCCCTAACATACTCTCAAACGTGGCCCGACACACACATATACAAGTAACACACAAACACCCATCGACTTTTTCTTACAGTCATACACAATGGTTTCCCTGAAACACACACACAGACACACACACACAAACTGTCACACTCACAACACAGCACTCACATTGGGTCTCCGGCATAACCATCAACACTTCGAACTGCCCTAACATACTCAAAAACGTGGTCCCGACACACACATACGCAAGAAACACAACCAAACACCCATCGACTGTTTCGTAAAGGCATACACAGTGGGGTTCGAAACACACACACAGACACACACACACACACTGTCACACTCACAACACAGCACTCACACTGGGTCTCCAGCAGAGCCATCAACACTTGGAACTGACCTAACATATTCACAAACGTGGTCCCGAAACACACATACAGAAGAAACACACACAAACACCCATCGACTTTTTCTTACAGGCATACAAATGGTTTCCCGCAACACACACACACACACACACACACACACACACAATGTCACCCTCACAACACAGCACTCACACTGGATCTCCAGCAGAGCCATGAACACTTGGAACTGCCCTGACACACTCACATACGTGCTCCCGAAACACAGATACACAAGAAACACACACAAACACCCATCGACATTTCCTTACTGGCAGACACAGTGGGGTTCCCCCAAACACACACACACACACTGTCACACTCACAACACAGCACTCACACTGTTCCTTGCAGAGCCATCACCACTTGGAACTGCCCTGACATACCCAAATACGTTGTCCCGAGACACACATACACAAGAAACACACAGAAACACCCATCGACTTTTCTTACAGGCAGACACAGTGGTGTTCCCAAAACACACACACACAGACACACACACACACTATGACACTCACAACACGGCACTCACACTGGGTCTCTCGCAGAACCCTCAACACTTGAAACTGCCCTAACATACTCTCAAACGTGGCCCGACACACACATATACAAGTAACACACAAACACCCATCGACTTTTTCTTACAGTCATACACAATGGTTTCCCTGAAACACACACACAGACACACACACACAAACTGTCACACTCACAACACAGCACTCACATTGGGTCTCCGGCATAACCATCAACACTTCGAACTGCCCTAACATACTCAAAAACGTGGTCCCGACACACACATACGCAAGAAACACAACCAAACACCCATCGACTTTTTCGTAAAGGCATACACAGTGGGGTTTCGAAACACACACAGACACACACACACACTGTCACACTCACAACACAGCACTCACACTGGGTCGCCAGCAGAGCCATCGACACTTGGAACTGACCTAACATATTCACAAATGTTGTCCCGAAACACACATACAGAAGAAACACACACAAACACCCATCGACTTTTTCTTACAGGCATACAAATGGTTTCCCGCAAACACACACACACACACACACACACACACACACAATGTCACCCTCACAACACAGCACTCACACTGGATCTCCAGCAGAGCCATGAACACTTGGAACTGCACTGACACGCTCACATACGTGCTCCCGAAACACAGATACACAAGAAACACACACAAACACCCATCGACATTTCCTTACAGGCAGACACAGTGGGGTTCCCCCAAACACACACACACACACTGTCACACTCACAACACAGCACTCACACTGTTCCTTGCAGAGCCATCACCACTTGGAACTGCCCTGACATACCCAAATATGTTGTCCCGAGACACACATACACAAGAAACACACAGAAACACCCATCGACTTTTTCTTACAGGCATACAAAATGGTTTCCCGCAAACACATACACACACACACACATACACTATCACACTCACAACACAGCACTCACACTGGGTCTCCCGCAGAACCCTCAACACTTGAAACTGCCCTAACATACTCTCAAACGTGGCCCGACACACACATATACAAGTAACACACAAACACCCATCGACTTTTTCTTACAGTCATACACAATGGTTTCCCTGAAACACACACACAGACACACACACACACACTGTCACACTCACAACACAGCACTCACATTGGGTCTCCGGCATAACCATCAACACTTCGAACTGCCCTAACATACTCAAAAACGTGGTCCCAACACACACATACGCAAGAAACACAACCAAACACCCATCGACTTTTTCGTAAAGGCATACACAGTGGGGTTCGAAACACACACACAGACACACACACACACACTGTCACACTCACAACACAGCACTCACACTGGGTCGCCAGCAGAGCCATCGACACTTGGAACTGACCTAACATATTCACAAACGTGGTCCCGAAACACACATACAGAAGAAACACACACAAACACCCATCGACTTTTTCTTACAGGCATACAAATGGTTTCCCGCAACACACACACACACACACACACACACACACAATGTCACCCTCACAACACAGCACTCACACTGGATCTCCAGCAGAGCCATGAACACTTGGAACTGCCCTGACACACTCACATACGTGCTCCCGAAACACAGATACACAAGAAACACACACAAACACCCATCGACATTTCCTTACAGGCAGACACAGTGGGGTTCCCCCAAACACACACACACACACTGTCACACTCACAACACAGCACTCACACTGTTCCTTGCAGAGCCATCACCACTTGGAACTGCCCTGACATACCCAAAAACGTTGTCCCGAGACACACATACACAAGAAACACACAGAAACACCCATCGACTTTTTCTTACAGGCATACAAAATGGTTTCCCGCAAACACACACACACACACACACACACACTATCACACTCACAACACAGCACTCACACTGGGTCTCCCGCAGAACCCTCAACACTTGAAACTGCCCTAACATACTCTCAAACGTGGCCCGACACACACATATACAAGTAACACACAAACACCCATCGACTTTTTCTTACAGTCATACACAATGGTTTCCCTGAAACACACACACAGACACACACACACAAACTGTCACACTCACAACACAGCACTCACATTGGGTCTCCGGCATAACCATCAACACTTCGAACTGCCCTAACATACTCAAAAACGTGGTCCCGACACACACATACGCAAGAAACACAACCAAACACCCATCGACTTTTTCGTAAAGGCATACACAGTGGGGTTTCGAAACACACACAGACACACACACACACTGTCACACTCACAACACAGCACTCACACTGGGTCGCCAGCAGAGCCATCGACACTTGGAACTGACCTAACATATTCACAAACGTTGTCCCGAAACACACATACAGAAGAAACACACACAAACACCCATCGACTTTTTCTTACAGGCATACAAATGGTTTCCCGCAAACACACACACACACACACACACACACACACACAATGTCACCCTCACAACACAGCACTCACACTGGATCTCCAGCAGAGCCATGAACACTTGGAACTGCACTGACACGCTCACATACGTGCTCCCGAAACACAGATACACAAGAAACACACACAAACACCCATCGACATTTCCTTACAGGCAGACACAGTGGGGTTCCCCCAAACACACACACACACACTGTCACACTCACAACACAGCACTCACACTGTTCCTTGCAGAGCCATCACCTTTTGGAACTGCCCTGACATACCCAAAAACGTTGTCCCGAGACACACATACACAAGAAACACACAGAAACACCCATCGACTTTTTCTTACAGGCATACAAAATGGTTTCCCGCAAACACACACACACACACACACTATCACACTCACAACACAGCACTCACACTCGGTCTCCCGCAGAACCCTCAACACTTGAAACTGCCCTAACATACTCTCAAACGTGGCCCGACACACACATATACAAGTAACACACAAACACCCATCGACTTTTTCTTACAGTCATACACAATGGTTTCCCTGAAACACACACACAGACACACACACACACACTGTCACACTCACAACACAGCACTCACATTGGGTCTCCGGCATAACCATCAACACTTCGAACTGCCCTAACATACTCAAAAACGTGGTCCCAACACACACATACGCAAGAAACACAACCAAACACCCATCGACTTTTTCGTAAAGGCATACACAGTGGGGTTCGAAACACACACACAGACACACACACACACACTGTCACACTCACAACACAGCACTCACACTGGGTCGCCAGCAGAGCCATCGACACTTGGAACTGACCTAACATATTCACAAACGTGGTCCCGAAACACACATACAGAAGAAACACACACAAACACCCATCGACTTTTTCTTACAGGCATACAAATGGTTTCCCGCAACACACACACACTCACACACACACACACACACACACAATGTCACCCTCACAACACAGCACTCACACTGGATCTCCAGCAGAGCCATGAACACTTGGAACTGCCCTGACACACTCACATACGTGCTCCCGAAACACAGATACACAAGAAACACACACAAACACCCATCGACATTTCCTTACAGGCAGACACAGTGGGGTTCCCCCAAACACACACACACACACTGTCACACTCAAAACACAGCACTCACACTGTTCCTTGCAGAGCCATCACCACTTGGAACTGCCCTGACATACCCAAAAACGTTGTCCCGAGACACACATACACAAGAAACACACAGAAACACCCATCGACTTTTTCTTACAGGCATACAAAATGGTTTCCCGCAAACACACACACACACACACACACACTATCACACTCACAACACAGCACTCACACTGGGTCTCCCGCAGAACCCTCAACACTTGAAACTGCCCTAACATACTCTCAAACGTGGCCCGACACACACATATACAAGTAACACACAAACACCCATCGACTTTTTCTTACAGTCATACACAATGGTTTCCCTGAAACACACACACAGACACACACACACAAACTGTCACACTCACAACACAGCACTCACATTGGGTCTCCGGCATAACCATCAAAACTTCGAACTGCCCTAACATACTCAAAAACGTGGTCCCGACACACACATACGCAAGAAACACAACCAAACACCCATCGACTTTTTCGTAAAGGCATACACAGTGGGGTTCGAAACACACACACAGACACACACACACACACTGTCACACTCACAACACAGCACTCACACTGGGTGTCCAGCAGAGCCATCGACACTTGGAACTGACCTAACATATTCACAAACGTGGTCCCGAAACACACATACAGAAGAAACACACACAAACACCCATCGACATTTTCTTACAGGCATACAAATGGTTTCCCGCAACACACACACACACACACACACACAATGTCACCCTCACAACACAGCACTCACACTGGATCTCCAGCAGAGCCATGAACACTTGGAACTGCCCTGACACACTCACATACGTGCTCCCGAAACACAGATACACAAGAAACACACACAAACACCCATCGACATTTCCTTACAGGCAGACACAGTGGGGTTCCCCCAAACACACACACACACACTGTCACACTCACAACACAGCACTCACACTGTTCCTTGCAGAGCCATCACCACTTGGAACTGCCCTGACATACCCAAATACGTTGTCCCGAGACACACATACACAAGAAACACACAGAAACACCCATCGACTTTTTCTTACAGGCATACAAAATGGTTTCCCGCAAACACACACACACACACACACACACACATACACTATCACACTCACAACACAGCACTCACACTGGGTCTCCCGCAGAACCCTCAACACTTGAAACTGCCCTAACATACTCTCAAACGTGGCCCGACACACACATATACAAGTAACACACAAACACCCATCGACTTTTTCTTACAGTCATACACAACGGTTTCCCTGAAACACACACACAGACACACACACACAAACTGTCACACTCACAACACAGCACTCACATTGGGTCTCCGGCATAACCATCAACACTTCGAACTGCCCTAACATACTCAAAAACGTGGTCCCGACACACACATACGCAAGAAACACAACCAAACACCCATCGACTTTTTCGTAAAGGCATACACAGTGGGGTTCGAAACACACACACAGACACACACACACACACTGTCACACTCACAACACAGCACTCACACTGGGTCTCCAGCAGAGCCATCAACACTTGGAACTGACCTAACATATTCACAAACGTGGTCCCGAAACACACATACAGAAGAAACACACACAAACACCCATCGACTTTTTCTTACAGGCATACAAATGGTTTCCCGCAACACACACACACTCACACACACACACAATGTCACCCTCACAACACAGTACTCACACTGGATCTCCAGCAGAGCCATGAACACTTGGAACTGCCCTGACACACTCACATACGTGCTCCCGAAACACAGATACACAAGAAACACACACAAACACCCATCGACATTTCCTTACAGGCAGACACAGTGGGGTTCCCCCAAACACACACACACACACTGTCACACTCACAACACAGCACTCACACTGGGTCTCCCGCAGAACCCTCAACACTTGAAACTGCCCTAACATACTCTCAAACGTGGCCCGACACACACATATACAAGTAACACACAAACACCCATCGACTTTTTCTTACAGTCATACACAATGGTTTCCCTGAAACACACACACAGACACACACACACACACTGTCACACTCACAACACAGCACTCACATTGGGTCTCCGGCATAACCATCAACACTTCGAACTGCCCTAACATACTCAAAAACGTGGTCCCAACACACACATACGCAAGAAACACAACCAAACACCCATCGACTTTTTCGTAAAGGCATACACAGTGGGGTTCGAAACACACACACAGACACACACACACACACTGTCACACTCACAACACAGCACTCACACTGGGTCGCCAGCAGAGCCATCGACACTTGGAACTGACCTAACATATTCACAAACGTGGTCCCGAAACACACATACAGAAGAAACACACACAAACACCCATCGACTTTTTCTTACAGGCATACAAATGGTTTCCCGCAACACACACACACACACACACACACACACACAATGTCACCCTCACAACACAGCACTCACACTGGATCTCCAGCAGAGCCATGAACATTTGGAACTGCCCTGACACACTCACATACGTGCTCCCGAAACACAGATACACAAGAAACACACACAAACACCCATCGACATTTCCTTACAGGCAGACACAGTGGGGTTCCCCCAAACACACACACACACACTGTCACACTCACAACACAGCACTCACACTGTTCCTTGCAGAGCCATCACCACTTGGAACTGCCCTGACATACCCAAAAACGTTGTCCCGAGACACACATACACAAGAAACACACAGAAACACCCATCGACTTTTTCTTACAGGCATACAAAATGGTTTCCCGCAAACACACACACACACACACACACACACTATCACACTCACAACACAGCACTCACACTGGGTCTCCCGCAGAACCCTCAACACTTGAAACTGCCCTAACATACTCTCAAACGTGGCCCGACACACACATATACAAGTAACACACAAACACCCATCGACTTTTTCTTACAGTCATACACAATGGTTTCCCTGAAACACACACACAGACACACACACACAAACTGTCACACTCACAACACAGCACTCACATTGGGTCTCCGGCATAACCATCAACACTTCGAACTGCCCTAACATACTCAAAAACGTGGTCCCGACACACACATACGCAAGAAACACAACCAAACACCCATCGACTTTTTCGTAAAGGCATACACAGTGGGGTTTCGAAACACACACAGACACACACACACACTGTCACACTCACAACACAGCACTCACACTGGGTCGCCAGCAGAGCCATCGACACTTGGAACTGACCTAACATATTCACAAACGTTGTCCCGAAACACACATACAGAAGAAACACACACAAACACCCATCGACTTTTTCTTACAGGCATACAAATGGTTTCCCGCAAACACACACACACACACACACACACACACACACAATGTCACCCTCACAACACAGCACTCACACTGGATCTCCAGCAGAGCCATGAACACTTGGAACTGCACTGACACGCTCACATACGTGCTCCCGAAACACAGATACACAAGAAACACACACAAACACCCATCGACATTTCCTTACAGGCAGACACAGTGGGGTTCCCCCAAACACACACACACACACTGTCACACTCACAACACAGCACTCACACTGTTCCTTGCAGAGCCATCACCTTTTGGAACTGCCCTGACATACCCAAAAACGTTGTCCCGAGACACACATACACAAGAAACACACAGAAACACCCATCGACTTTTTCTTACAGGCATACAAAATGGTTTCCCGCAAACACACACACACACACACACTATCACACTCACAACACAGCACTCACACTCGGTCTCCCGCAGAACCCTCAACACTTGAAACTGCCCTAACATACTCTCAAACGTGGCCCGACACACACATATACAAGTAACACACAAACACCCATCGACTTTTTCTTACAGTCATACACAATGGTTTCCCTGAAACACACACACAGACACACACACACACACTGTCACACTCACAACACAGCACTCACATTGGGTCTCCGGCATAACCATCAACACTTCGAACTGCCCTAACATACTCAAAAACGTGGTCCCAACACACACATACGCAAGAAACACAACCAAACACCCATCGACTTTTTCGTAAAGGCATACACAGTGGGGTTCGAAACACACACACAGACACACACACACACACTGTCACACTCACAACACAGCACTCACACTGGGTCGCCAGCAGAGCCATCGACACTTGGAACTGACCTAACATATTCACAAACGTGGTCCCGAAACACACATACAGAAGAAACACACACAAACACCCATCGACTTTTTCTTACAGGCATACAAATGGTTTCCCGCAACACACACACACTCACACACACACACACACACACACAATGTCACCCTCACAACACAGCACTCACACTGGATCTCCAGCAGAGCCATGAACACTTGGAACTGCCCTGACACACTCACATACGTGCTCCCGAAACACAGATACACAAGAAACACACACAAACACCCATCGACATTTCCTTACAGGCAGACACAGTGGGGTTCCCCCAAACACACACACACACACTGTCACACTCAAAACACAGCACTCACACTGTTCCTTGCAGAGCCATCACCACTTGGAACTGCCCTGACATACCCAAAAACGTTGTCCCGAGACACACATACACAAGAAACACACAGAAACACCCATCGACTTTTTCTTACAGGCATACAAAATGGTTTCCCGCAAACACACACACACACACACACACACTATCACACTCACAACACAGCACTCACACTGGGTCTCCCGCAGAACCCTCAACACTTGAAACTGCCCTAACATACTCTCAAACGTGGCCCGACACACACATATACAAGTAACACACAAACACCCATCGACTTTTTCTTACAGTCATACACAATGGTTTCCCTGAAACACACACACAGACACACACACACAAACTGTCACACTCACAACACAGCACTCACATTGGGTCTCCGGCATAACCATCAAAACTTCGAACTGCCCTAACATACTCAAAAACGTGGTCCCGACACACACATACGCAAGAAACACAACCAAACACCCATCGACTTTTTCGTAAAGGCATACACAGTGGGGTTCGAAACACACACACAGACACACACACACACACTGTCACACTCACAACACAGCACTCACACTGGGTGTCCAGCAGAGCCATCGACACTTGGAACTGACCTAACATATTCACAAACGTGGTCCCGAAACACACATACAGAAGAAACACACACAAACACCCATCGACATTTTCTTACAGGCATACAAATGGTTTCCCGCAACACACACACACACACACACACACAATGTCACCCTCACAACACAGCACTCACACTGGATCTCCAGCAGAGCCATGAACACTTGGAACTGCCCTGACACACTCACATACGTGCTCCCGAAACACAGATACACAAGAAACACACACAAACACCCATCGACATTTCCTTACAGGCAGACACAGTGGGGTTCCCCCAAACACACACACACACACTGTCACACTCACAACACAGCACTCACACTGTTCCTTGCAGAGCCATCACCACTTGGAACTGCCCTGACATACCCAAATACGTTGTCCCGAGACACACATACACAAGAAACACACAGAAACACCCATCGACTTTTTCTTACAGGCATACAAAATGGTTTCCCGCAAACACACACACACACACACACACACACATACACTATCACACTCACAACACAGCACTCACACTGGGTCTCCCGCAGAACCCTCAACACTTGAAACTGCCCTAACATACTCTCAAACGTGGCCCGACACACACATATACAAGTAACACACAAACACCCATCGACTTTTTCTTACAGTCATACACAACGGTTTCCCTGAAACACACACACAGACACACACACACAAACTGTCACACTCACAACACAGCACTCACATTGGGTCTCCGGCATAACCATCAACACTTCGAACTGCCCTAACATACTCAAAAACGTGGTCCCGACACACACATACGCAAGAAACACAACCAAACACCCATCGACTTTTTCGTAAAGGCATACACAGTGGGGTTCGAAACACACACACAGACACACACACACACACTGTCACACTCACAACACAGCACTCACACTGGGTCTCCAGCAGAGCCATCAACACTTGGAACTGACCTAACATATTCACAAACGTGGTCCCGAAACACACATACAGAAGAAACACACACAAACACCCATCGACTTTTTCTTACAGGCATACAAATGGTTTCCCGCAACACACACACACTCACACACACACACAATGTCACCCTCACAACACAGTACTAACACTGGATCTCCAGCAGAGCCATGAACACTTGGAACTGCCCTGACACACTCACATACGTGCTCCCGAAACACAGATACACAAGAAACACACACAAACACCCATCGACATTTCCTTACAGGCAGACACAGTGGGGTTCCCCCAAACACACACACACACACTGTCACACTCACAACACAGCACTCACACTGGGTCTCCCGCAGAACCCTCAACACTTGAAACTGCCCTAACATACTCTCAAACGTGGCCCGACACACACATATACAAGTAACACACAAACACCCATCGACTTTTTCTTACAGTCATACACAATGGTTTCCCTGAAACACACACACAGACACACACACACAAACTGTCACACTCACAACACAGCACTCACATTGGGTCTCCGGCATAACCATCAACACTTCGAACTGCCCTAACATACTCAAAAACGTGGTCCCGACACACACATACGCAAGAAACACAACCAAACACCCATCGACTTTTTCGTAAAGTCATACACAGTGGGGTTCGAAACACACACACAGACACACACACACACACTGTCACACTCACAACACAGCACTCACACTGGGTCTCCAGCAGAGCCATCAACACTTGGAACTGACCTAACATATTCACAAACGTGGTCCCGAAACACACATACAGAAGAAACACACACAAACACCCATCGACTTTTTCTTACAGGCATACAAATGGTTTCCCGCAACACACACACACACACACACACACACACACACACAATGTCACCCTCACAACACAGCACTCACACTGGATCTCCAGCAGAGCCATGAACACTTGGAACTGCCCTGACACACTCACATACGTGCTCCTGAAACACAGATACACAAGAAACACACACAAACACCCATCGACATTTCCTTACTGGCAGACACAGTGGGGTTCCCCCAAACACACACACACACACTGTCACACTCACAACACAGCACTCACACTGTTCCTTGCAGAGCCATCACCACTTGGAACTGCCCTGACATACCCAAATACGTTGTCCGGAGACACACATACACAAGAAACACACAGAAACACCCATCGACTTTTTCTTACAGGCATACAAAATGGTTTCCCGCAAACACACACACACACACACACACACATACACTATCACACTCACAACACAGCACTCACACTGGGTCTCCCGCAGAACCCTCAACACTTGAAACTGCCCTAACATACTCTCAAACGTAGCCCGACACACACATATACAAGTAACACACAAACACCCATCGACTTTTTCTTACAGTCATACACAATGGTTTCCCTGAAACACACACACAGACACACACACACAAACTGTCACACTCACAACACAGCACTCACATTGGGTCTCCGGCATAACCATCAACACTTCGAACTGCCCTAACATACTCAAAAACGTGGTCCCGACACACACATACGCAAGAAACACAACCAAACACCCATCGACTTTTTCGTAAAGGCATACACAGTGGGGTTCGAAACACACACACAGACACACACACACACACTGTCACACTCACAACACAGCACTCACACTGGGTCTCCAGCAGAGCCATCAACACTTGGAACTGACCTAACATATTCACAAACGTGGTCCCGAAACACACATACAGAAGAAACACACACAAACACCCATCGACTTTTTCTTACAGGCATACAAATGGTTTCCCGCAACACACACACACACACACACACACACAATGTCACCCTCACAACACAGCACTCACACTGGATCTCCAGCAGAGCCATGAACACTTGGAACTGCCCTGACACACTCACATACGTGCTCCCGAAACACAGATACACAAGAAACACACACAAACACCCATCGACATTTCCTTACAGGCAGACACAGTGGGGTTCCCCCAAACACACACACACACACTGTCACACTCACAACACAGCACTCACACTGTTCCTTGCAGAGCCATCACCACTTGGAACTGCCCTGACATACCCAAATACGTTGTCCCGAGACACACATACACAAGAAACACACAGAAACACCCATCGACTTTTTCTTACAGGCATCCAAAATGGTTTCCCGCACACACACACACACACACACATACACTATCACACTCACAACACAGCACTCACACTGGGTCTCCCGCAGAACCCTCAACACTTGAAACTGCCCTAACATACTCTCAAACGTGGCCCGACACACACATATACAAGTAACACACAAACACCCATCGACTTTTTCTTACAGTCATACACAATGGTTTCCCTGAAACACACACACAGACACACACACACACACTGTCACACTCACAACACAGCACTCACATTGGGTCTCCGGCATAACCATCAACACTTCGAACTGCCCTAACATACTCAAAAACGTGGTCCCAACACACACATACGCAAGAAACACAACCAAACACCCATCGACTTTTTCGTAAAGGCATACACAGTGGGGTTCAAAACACACACACAGACACACACACACACACTGTCACACTCACAACACAGCACTCACACTGGGTCGCCAGCAGAGCCATCGACACTTGGAACTGACCTAACATATTCACAAACGTGGTCCCGAAACACACATACAGAAGAAACACACACAAACACCCATCGACTTTTTCTTACAGGCATACAAATGGTTTCCCGCAACACACACACACACACACACACACACACACACACACAATGTCACCCTCACAACACAGCACTCACACTGGATCTCCAGCAGAGCCATGAACACTTGGAACTGCCCTGACACACTCACATACGTGCTCCCGAAACACAGATACACAAGAAACACACACAAACACCCATCGACATTTCCTTACAGGCAGACACAGTGGGGTTCCCCCAAACACACACACACACACTGTCACACTCAAAACACAGCACTCACACTGTTCCTTGCAGAGCCATCACCATTTGGAACTGCCCTGACATACCCAAAAACGTTGTCCCGAGACACACATACACAAGAAACACACAGAAACACCCATCGACTTTTTCTTACAGGCATACAAAATGGTTTCCCGCAAACACACACACACACACACACACACACTATCACACTCACAACACAGCACTCACACTGGGTCTCCCGCAGAACCCTCAACACTTGAAACTGCCCTAACATACTCTCAAACGTGGCCCGACACACACATATACAAGTAACACACAAACACCCATCGACTTTTTCTTACAGTCATACACAATGGTTTCCCTGAAACACACACACAGACACACACACACAAACTGTCACACTCACAACACAGCACTCACATTGGGTCTCCGGCATAACCATCAAAACTTCGAACTGCCCTAACATACTCAAAAACGTGGTCCCGACACACACATACGCAAGAAACACAACCAAACACCCATCGACTTTTTCGTAAAGGCATACACAGTGGGGTTTCGAAACACACACAGACACACACACACACACACTGTCACACTCACAACACAGCACTCACACTGGGTCGCCAGCAGAGCCATCGACACTTGGAACTGACCTAACATATTCACAAACGTTGTCCCGAAACACACATACAGAAGAAACACACACAAACACCCATCGACTTTTTCTTACAGGCATACAAATGGTTTCCCGCAAACACACACACACACACACACACACACACAATGTCACCCTCACAACACAGCACTCACACTGGATCTCCAGCAGAGCCATGAACACTTGGAACTGCACTGACACGCTCACATACGTGCTCCCGAAACACAGATACACAAGAAACACACACAAACACCCATCGACATTTCCTTACAGGCAGACACAGTGGGGTTCCCCCAAACACACACACACACACTGTCACACTCACAACACAGCACTCACACTGTTCCTTGCAGAGCCATCACCACTTGGAACTGCCCTGACATACCCAAATACGTTGTCCCGAGACACACATACACAAGAAACACACAGAAACACCCATCGACTTTTTCTTACAGGCATACAAAATGGTTTCCCGCAAACACACACACACACACACACACATACACTATCACACTCACAACACAGCACTCACACTGGGTCTCCCGCAGAACCCTCAACACTTGAAACTGCCCTAACATACTCTCAAACGTGGCCCGACACACACATATACAAGTAACACACAAACACCCATCGACTTTTTCTTACAGTCATACACAATGGTTTCCCTGAAACACACACACAGACACACACACACAAACTGTCACACTCACAACACAGCACTCACATTGGGTCTCCGGCATAACCATCAACACTTCGAATTGCCCTAACATACTCAAAAACGTGGTCCCAACACACACATACGCAAGAAACACAACCAAACACCCATCGACTTTTTCGTAAAGGCATACACAGTGGGGTTCGAAACACACACACAGACACACACACACACACTGTCACACTCACAACACAGCACTCACACTGGGTCTCCAGCAGAGCCATCAACACTTGGAACTGACCTAACATATTCACAAACGTGGTCCCGAAACACACATACAGAAGAAACACACACAAACACCCATCGACTTTTTCTTACAGGCATACAAATGGTTTCCCGCAACACACACACACACACACACACACACAATGTCACCCTCACAACACAGCACTCACACTGGATCTCCAGCAGAGCCATGAACACTTGGAACTGCCCTGACACACTCACATACGTGCTCCCGAAACACAGATACACAAGAAACACACACAAACACCCATCGACATTTCCTTACTGGCAGACACAGTGGGGTTCCCCCAAACACACACACACACACTGTCACACTCACAACACAGCACTCACACTGTTCCTTGCAGAGCCATCACCACTTGGAACTGCCCTGACATACCCAAATACGTTGTCCGGAGACACACATACACAAGAAACACACAGAAACACCCATCGACTTTTTCTTACAGGCATACAAAATGGTTTCCCGCAAACACACACACACACACACACACACATACACTATCACACTCACAACACAGCACTCACACTGGGTCTCCCGCAGAACCCTCAACACTTGAAACTGCCCTAACATACTCTCAAACGTGGCCCGACACACACATATACAAGTAACACACAAACACCCATCGACTTTTTCTTACAGTCATACACAATGGTTTCCCTGAAACACACACACAGACACACACACACAAACTGTCACACTCACAACACAGCACTCACATTGGGTCTCCGGCATAACCATCAACACTTCGAACTGCCCTAACATACTCAAAAACGTGGTCCCGACACACACATACGCAAGAAACACAACCAAACACCCATCGACTTTTTCGTAAAGGCATACACAGTGGGGTTTCGAAACACACACAGACACACACACACACTGTCACACTCACAACACAGCACTCACACTGGGTCGCCAGCAGAGCCATCGACACTTGGAACTGACCTAACATATTCACAAACGTTGTCCCGAAACACACATACAGAAGAAACACACACAAACACCCATCGACTTTTTCTTACAGGCATACAAATGGTTTCCCGCAAACACACAAACACACACACACACACACACACACACAATGTCACCCTCACAACACAGCACTCACACTGGATCTCCAGCAGAGCCATGAACACTTGGAACTGCACTGACACGCTCACATACGTGCTCCCGAAACACAGATACACAAGAAACACACACAAACACCCATCGACATTTCCTTACAGGCAGACACAGTGGGGTTCCCCCAAACACACACACACACACTGTCACACTCACAACACAGCACTCACACTGTTCCTTGCAGAGCCATCACCACTTGGAACTGCCCTGACATACCCAAAAACGTTGTCCCGAGACACACATACACAAGAAACACACAGAAACACCCATCGACTTTTTCTTACAGGCATACAAAATGGTTTCCCGCAAACACACACACACACACACACACACTATCACACTCACAACACAGCACTCACACTGGGTCTCCCGCAGAACCCTCAACACTTGAAACTGCCCTAACATACTCTCAAACGTGGCCCGACACACACATATACAAGTAACACACAAACACCCATCGACTTTTTCTTACAGTCATACACAATGGTTTCCCTGAAACACACACACAGACACACACACACACACTGTCACACTCACAACACAGCACTCACATTGGGTCTCCCCGGCATAACCATCAACACTTCGAACTGCCCTAACATACTCAAAAACGTGTTCCCAACACACACATACGCAAGAAACACAACCAAACACCCATCGACTTTTTCGTAAAGGCATACACAGTGGGGTTCGAAACACACACACAGACACACACACACACACTGTCACACTCACAACACAGCACTCACACTGGGTCGCCAGCAGAGCCATCGACACTTGGAACTGACCTAACATATTCACAAACGTGGTCCCGAAACACACATACAGAAGAAACACACACAAACACCCATCGACATTTTCTTACAGGCATACAAATGGTTTCCCGCAACACACACACACTCACACACACACACACACACACAATGTCACCCTCACAACACAGCACTCACACTGGATCTCCAGCAGAGCCATGAACACTTGGAACTGCCCTGACACACTCACATACGTGCTCCCGAAACACAGATACACAAGAAACACACACAAACACCCATCGACATTTCCTTACAGGCAGACACAGTGGGGTTCCCCCAAACACACACACACACACTGTCACACTCAAAACACAGCACTCACACTGTTCCTTGCAGAGCCATCACCATTTGGAACTGCCCTGACATACCCAAAAACGTTGTCCCGAGACACACATACACAAGAAACACACAGAAACACCCATCGACTTTTTCTTACAGGCATACAAAATGGTTTCCCGCAAACACACACACACACACACACACACACACTATCACACTCACAACACAGCACTCACACTGGGTCTCCCGCAGAACCCTCAACACTTGAAACTGCCCTAACATACTCTCAAACGTGGCCCGACACACACATATACAAGTAACACACAAACACCCATCGACTTTTTCTTACAGTCATACACAATGGTTTCCCTGAAACACACACACAGACACACACACACAAACTGTCACACTCACAACACAGCACTCACATTGGGTCTCCGGCATAACCATCAAAACTTCGAACTGCCCTAACATACTCAAAAACGTGGTCCCAACACACACATACGCAAGAAACACAACCAAACACCCATCGACTTTTTCGTAAAGGCATACACAGTGGGGTTCGAAACACACACACAGACACACACACACACACTGTCACACTCACAACACAGCACTCACACTGGGTGTCCAGCAGAGCCATCGACACTTGGAACTGACCTAACATATTCACAAACGTGGTCCCGAAACACACATACAGAAGAAACACACACAAACACCCATCGACTTTTTCTTACAGGCATACAAATGGTTTCCCGCAACACACACACACACACACACACACACACACAATGTCACCCTCACAACACAGCACTCACACTGGATCTCCAGCAGAGCCATGAACACTTGGAACTGCCCTGACACACTCACATACGTGCTCCCGAAACACAGATACACAAGAAACACACACAAACACCCATCGACATTTCCTTACAGGCAGACACAGTGGGGTTCCCCCAAACACACACACACACACTGTCACACTCACAACACAGCACTCACACTGTTCCTTGCAGAGCCATCACCACTTGGAACTGCCCTGACATACCCAAATACGTTGTCCCGAGACACACATACACAAGAAACACACAGAAACACCCATCGACTTTTTCTTACAGGCATACAAAATGGTTTCCCGCAAACACACACACACACACACACACATACACTATCACACTCACAACACAGCACTCACACTGGGTCTCCCGCAGAACCCTCAACACTTGAAACTGCCCTAACATACTCTCAAACGTGGCCCGACACACACATATACAAGTAACACACAAACACCCATCGACTTTTTCTTACAGTCATACACAATGGTTTCCCTGAAACACACACACAGACACACACACACAAACTGTCACACTCACAACACAGCACTCACATTGGGTCTCCGGCATAACCATCAACACTTCGAACTGCCCTAACATACTCAAAAACGTGGTCCCGACACACACATACGCAAGAAACACAACCAAACACCCATCGACTTTTTCGTAAAGGCATACACAGTGGGGTTTCGAAACACACACAGACACACACACACACTGTCACACTCACAACACAGCACTCACACTGGGTCGCCAGCAGAGCCATCGACACTTGGAACTGACCTAACATATTCACAAACGTTGTCCCGAAACACACATACAGAAGAAACACACACAAACACCCATCGACTTTTTCTTACAGGCATACAAATGGTTTCCCGCAAACACACACACACACACACACACACACACACACAATGTCACCCTCACAACACAGCACTCACACTGGATCTCCAGCAGAGCCATGAACACTTGGAACTGCACTGACACGCTCACATACGTGCTCCCGAAACACAGATACACAAGAAACACACACAAACACCCATCGACATTTCCTTACAGGCAGACACAGTGGGGTTCCCCCAAACACACACACACACACTGTCACACTCACAACACAGCACTCACACTGTTCCTTGCAGAGCCATCACCACTTGGAACTGCCCTGACATACCCAAAAACGTTGTCCCGAGACACACATACACAAGAAACACACAGAAACACCCATCGACTTTTTCTTACAGGCATACAAAATGGTTTCCCGCAAACACACACACACACACACACACTATCACACTCACAACACAGCACTCACACTGGGTCTCCCGCAGAACCCTCAACACTTGAAACTGCCCTAACATACTCTCAAACGTGGCCCGACACACACATATACAAGTAACACACAAACACCCATCGACTTTTTCTTACAGTCATACACAATGGTTTCCCTGAAACACACACACAGACACACACACACACACTGTCACACTCACAACACAGCACTCACATTGGGTCTCCCCGGCATAACCATCAACACTTCGAACTGCCCTAACATACTCAAAAACGTGTTCCCAACACACACATACGCAAGAAACACAACCAAACACCCATCGACTTTTTCGTAAAGGCATACACAGTGGGGTTCGAAACACACACACAGACACACACACACACACTGTCACACTCACAACACAGCACTCACACTGGGTCGCCAGCAGAGCCATCGACACTTGGAACTGACCTAACATATTCACAAACGTGGTCCCGAAACACACATACAGAAGAAACACACACAAACACCCATCGACATTTTCTTACAGGCATACAAATGGTTTCCCGCAACACACACACACTCACACACACACACACACACACAATGTCACCCTCACAACACAGCACTCACACTGGATCTCCAGCAGAGCCATGAACACTTGGAACTGCCCTGACACACTCACATACGTGCTCCCGAAACACAGATACACAAGAAACACACACAAACACCCATCGACATTTCCTTACAGGCAGACACAGTGGGGTTCCCCCAAACACACACACACACACTGTCACACTCAAAACACAGCACTCACACTGTTCCTTGCAGAGCCATCACCATTTGGAACTGCCCTGACATACCCAAAAACGTTGTCCCGAGACACACATACACAAGAAACACACAGAAACACCCATCGACTTTTTCTTACAGGCATACAAAATGGTTTCCCGCAAACACACACACACACACACACACACACACTATCACACTCACAACACAGCACTCACACTGGGTCTCCCGCAGAACCCTCAACACTTGAAACTGCCCTAACATACTCTCAAACGTGGCCCGACACACACATATACAAGTAACACACAAACACCCATCGACTTTTTCTTACAGTCATACACAATGGTTTCCCTGAAACACACACACAGACACACACACACAAACTGTCACACTCACAACACAGCACTCACATTGGGTCTCCGGCATAACCATCAAAACTTCGAACTGCCCTAACATACTCAAAAACGTGGTCCCAACACACACATACGCAAGAAACACAACCAAACACCCATCGACTTTTTCGTAAAGGCATACACAGTGGGGTTCGAAACACACACACAGACACACACACACACACTGTCACACTCACAACACAGCACTCACACTGGGTGTCCAGCAGAGCCATCGACACTTGGAACTGACCTAACATATTCACAAACGTGGTCCCGAAACACACATACAGAAGAAACACACACAAACACCCATCGACTTTTTCTTACAGGCATACAAATGGTTTCCCGCAACACACACACACACACACACACACACACACACAATGTCACCCTCACAACACAGCACTCACACTGGATCTCCAGCAGAGCCATGAACACTTGGAACTGCCCTGACACACTCACATACGTGCTCCCGAAACACAGATACACAAGAAACACACACAAACACCCATCGACATTTCCTTACAGGCAGACACAGTGGGGTTCCCCCAAACACACACACACACACTGTCACACTCACAACACAGCACTCACACTGTTCCTTGCAGAGCCATCACCACTTGGAACTGCCCTGACATACCCAAATACGTTGTCCCGAGACACACATACACAAGAAACACACAGAAACACCCATCGACTTTTTCTTACAGGCATACAAAATGGTTTCCCGCAAACACACACACACACACACACACACACATACACTATCACACTCACAACACAGCACTCACACTGGGTCTCCCGCAGAACCCTTAACACTTGAAACTGCCCTAACATACTCTCAAACGTGGCCCGACACACACATATACAAGTAACACACAAACACCCATCGACTTTTTCTTACAGTCATACACAATGGTTTCCCTGAAACACACACACAGACACACACACACAAACTGTCACACTCACAACACAGCACTCACATTGGGTCTCCGGCATAACCATCAACACTTCGAACTGCCCTAACATACTCAAAAACGTGGTCCCGACACACACATACGCAAGAAACACAACCAAACACCCATCGACTTTTTCGTAAAGGCATACACAGTGGGGTTTCGAAACACACACAGACACACACACACACTGTCACACTCACAACACAGCACTCACACTGGGTCGCCAGCAGAGCCATCGACACTTGGAACTGACCTAACATATTCACAAACGTTGTCCCGAAACACACATACAGAAGAAACACACACAAACACCCATCGACTTTTTCTTACAGGCATACAAATGGTTTCCCGCAAACACACACACACACACACACACACACACACACACACACAATGTCACCCTCACAACACAGCACTCACACTGGATCTCCAGCAGAGCCATGAACACTTGGAACTGCACTGACACGCTCACATACGTGCTCCCGAAACACAGATACACAAGAAACACACACAAACACCCATCGACATTTCCTTACAGGCAGACACAGTGGGGTTCCCCCAAACACACACACACACACTGTCACACTCACAACACAGCACTCACACTGTTCCTTGCAGAGCCATCACCACTTGGAACTGCCCTGACATACCCAAATATGTTGTCCCGAGACACACATACACAAGAAACACACAGAAACACCCATCGACTTTTTCTTACAGGCATACAAAATGGTTTCCCGCAAACACATACACACACACACACATACACTATCACACTCACAACACAGCACTCACACTGGGTCTCCCGCAGAACCCTCAACACTTGAAACTGCCCTAACATACTCTCAAACGTGGCCCGACACACACATATACAAGTAACACACAAACACCCATCGACTTTTTCTTACAGTCATACACAATGGTTTCCCTGAAACACACACACAGACACACACACACACACTGTCACACTCACAACACAGCACTCACATTGGGTCTCCGGCATAACCATCAACACTTCGAACTGCCCTAACATACTCAAAAACGTGGTCCCAACACACACATACGCAAGAAACACAACCAAACACCCATCGACTTTTTCGTAAAGGCATACACAGTGGGGTTCGAAACACACACACAGACACACACACACACACTGTCACACTCACAACACAGCACTCACACTGGGTCGCCAGCAGAGCCATCGACACTTGGAACTGACCTAACATATTCACAAACGTGGTCCCGAAACACACATACAGAAGAAACACACACAAACACCCATCGACTTTTTCTTACAGGCATACAAATGGTTTCCCGCAACACACACACACACACACACACACACACACACACAATGTCACCCTCACAACACAGCACTCACACTGGATCTCCAGCAGAGCCATGAACACTTGGAACTGCCCTGACACACTCACATACGTGCTCCCGAAACACAGATACACAAGAAACACACACAAACACCCATCGACATTTCCTTACCGGCAGACACAGTGGGGTTCCCCCAAACACACACACACACACTGTCACACTCACAACACAGCACTCACACTGTTCCTTGCAGAGCCATCACCACTTGGAACTGCCCTGACATACCCAAATACGTTGTCCCGAGACACACATACACAAGAAACACACAGAAACACCCATCGACTTTTTCTTACAGGCATACAAAATGGTTTCCCGCAAACACACACACACACACACACATACACTATCACACTCACAACACAGCACTCACACTGGGTCTCCCGCAGAACCCTCAACACTTGAAACTGCCCTAACATACTCTCAAACGTGGCCCGACACACACATATACAAGTAACACACAAACACCCATCGACTTTTTCTTACAGTCATACACAATGGTTTCCCTGAAACACACACACAGACACACACACACAAACTGTCACACTCACAACACAGCACTCACATTGGGTCTCCGGCATAACCATCAACACTTCGAACTGCCCTAACATACTCAAAAACGTGGTCCCAACACACACATACGCAAGAAACACAACCAAACACCCATCGACTTTTTCGTAAAGGCATACACAGTGGGGTTCGAAACACACACACAGACACACACACACACACTGTCACACTCACAACACAGCACTCACACTGGGTCTCCAGCAGAGCCATCAACACTTGGAACTGACCTAACATATTCACAAACGTGGTCCCGAAACACACATACAGAAGAAACACACACAAACACCCATCGACTTTTTCTTACAGGCATACAAATGGTTTCCCGCAACACACACACACACACACACACACACACAATGTCACCCTCACAACACAGCACTCACACTGGATCTCCAGCAGAGCCATGAACACTTGGAACTGCCCTGACACACTCACATACGTGCTCCCGAAACACAGATACACAAGAAACACACACAAACACCCATCGACATTTCCTTACTGGCAGACACAGTGGGGTTCCCCCAAACACACACACACACACTGTCACACTCACAACACAGCACTCACACTGTTCCTTGCAGAGCCATCACCACTTGGAACTGCCCTGACATACCCAAATACGTTGTCCGGAGACACACATACACAAGAAACACACAGAAACACCCATCGACTTTTTCTTACAGGCATACAAAATGGTTTCCCGCAAACACACACACACACACACACACACATACACTATCACACTCACAACACAGCACTCACACTGGGTCTCCCGCAGAACCCTCAACACTTGAAACTGCCCTAACATACTCTCAAACGTGGCCCGACACACACATATACAAGTAACACACAAACACCCATCGACTTTTTCTTACAGTCATACACAATGGTTTCCCTGAAACACACACACAGACACACACACACAAACTGTCACACTCACAACACAGCACTCACATTGGGTCTCCGGCATAACCATCAACACTTCGAACTGCCCTAACATACTCAAAAACGTGGTCCCGACACACACATACGCAAGAAACACAACCAAACACCCATCGACTTTTTCGTAAAGGCATACACAGTGGGGTTTCGAAACACACACACAGACACAAACACACACACTGTCACACTCACAACACAGCACTCACACTGGGTCGCCAGCAGAGCCATCGACACTTGGAACTGACCTAACATATTCACAAACGTGGTCCCGAAACACACATACAGAAGAAACACACACAAACACCCATCGACTTTTTCTTACAGGCATACAAATGGTTTCCCGCAAACACACACACACACACACACACAATGTCACCCTCACAACACAGCACTCACACTGGATCTCCAGCAGAGCCATGAACACTTGGAACTGCACTGACACGCTCACATACGTGCTCCCGAAACACAGATACACAAGAAACACACACAAACACCCATCGACATTTCCTTACAGGCAGACACAGTGGGGTTCCCCCAAACACACACACACACACTGTCACACTCACAACACAGCACTCACACTGTTCCTTGCAGAGCCATCACCACTTGGAACTGCCCTGACATACCCAAAAACGTTGTCCCGAGACACACATACACAAGAAACACACAGAAACACCCATCGACTTTTTCTTACAGGCATACAAAATGGTTTCCCGCAAACACACACACACACACACACACACACACTATCACACTCACAACACAGCACTCACACTGGGTCTCCCGCAGAACCCTCAACACTTGAAACTGCCCTAACATACTCTCAAACGTGGCCCGACACACACATATTCAAGTAACACACAAACACCCATCGACTTTTTCTTACAGTCATACACAATGGTTTCCCTGAAACACACACACAGACACACACACACAAACTGTCACACTCACAACACAGCACTCACATTGGGTCTCCGGCATAACCATCAACACTTCGAACTGCCCTAACATACTCAAAAACGTGGTCCCGACACACACATACGCAAGAAACACAACCAAACACCCATCGACTTTTTCGTAAAGGCATACACAGTGGGGTTTCGAAACACACACAGACACACACACACACTGTCACACTCACAACACAGCACTCACACTGGGTCGCCAGCAGAGCCATCGACACTTGGAACTGACCTAACATATTCACAAACGTTGTCCCGAAACACACATACAGAAGAAACACACACAAACACCCATCGACTTTTTCTTACAGGCATACAAATGGTTTCCCGCAAACACACACACACACACACACACACACACAATGTCACCCTCACAACACAGCACTCACACTGGATCTCCAGCAGAGCCATGAACACTTGGAACTGCACTGACACGCTCACATACGTGCTCCCGAAACACAGATACACAAGAAACACACACAAACACCCATCGACATTTCCTTACAGGCAGACACAGTGGGGTTCCCCCAAACACACACACACACACACTGTCACACTCACAACACAGCACTCACACTGTTCCTTGCAGAGCCATCACCACTTGGAACTGCCCTGACATACCCAAATACGTTGTCCCGAGACACACATACACAAGAAACACACAGAAACACCCATCGACTTTTTCTTACAGGCATACAAAATGGTTTCCCGCAAACACACACACACACACACACACTATCACACTCACAACACAGCACTCACACTGGGTCTCCCGCAGAACCCTCAACACTTGAAACTGCCCTAACATACTCTCAAACGTGGCCCGACACACACATATACAAGTAACACACAAACACCCATCGACTTTTTCTTACAGTCATACACAATGGTTTCCCTGAAACACACACACAGACACACACACACACACTGTCACACTCACAACACAGCACTCACATTGGGTCTCCGGCATAACCATCAACACTTCGAACTGCCCTAACATACTCAAAAACGTGGTCCCAACACACACATACGCAAGAAACACAACCAAACACCCATCGACTTTTTCGTAAAGGCATACACAGTGGGGTTCGAAACACACACACAGACACACACACACACACTGTCACACTCACAACACAGCACTCACACTGGGTCGCCAGCAGAGCCATCGACACTTGGAACTGACCTAACATATTCACAAACGTGGTCCCGAAACACACATACAGAAGAAACACACACAAACACCCATCGACTTTTTCTTACAGGCATACAAATGGTTTCCCGCAACACACACACACTCACACACACACACACACACACACAATGTCACCCTCACAACACAGCACTCACACTGGATCTCCAGCAGAGCCATGAACACTTGGAACTGCCCTGACACACTCACATACGTGCTCCCGAAACACAGATACACAAGAAACACACACAAACACCCATCGACATTTCCTTACAGGCAGACACAGTGGGGTTCCCCCAAACACACACACACACACTGTCACACTCAAAACACAGCACTCACACTGTTCCTTGCAGAGCCATCACCATTTGGAACTGCCCTGACATACCCAAAAACGTTGTCCCGAGACACACATACACAAGAAACACACAGAAACACCCATCGACTTTTTCTTACAGGCATACAAAATGGTTTCCCGCAAACACACACACACACACACACACACTATCACACTCACAACACAGCACTCACACTGGGTCTCCCGCAGAACCCTCAACACTTGAAACTGCCCTAACATACTCTCAAACGTGGCCCGACACACACATATACAAGTAACACACAAACACTCATCGACTTTTTCTTACAGTCATACACAATGGTTTCCCTGAAACACACACACAGACACACACACACAAACTGTCACACTCACAACACAGCACTCACATTGGGTCTCCGGCATAACCATCAAAACTTCGAACTGCCCTAACATACTCAAAAACGTGGTCCCGACACACACATACGCAAGAAACACAACCAAACACCCATCGACTTTTTCGTAAAGGCATACACAGTGGGGTTCGAAACACACACACAGACACACACACACACACTGTCACACTCACAACACAGCACTCACACTGGGTGTCCAGCAGAGCCATCGACACTTGGAACTGACCTAACATATTCACAAACGTGGTCCCGAAACACACATACAGAAGAAACACACACAAACACCCATCGACATTTTCTTACAGGCATACAAATGGTTTCCCGCAACACACACACACACACACACACACACACAATGTCACCCTCACAACACAGCACTCACACTGGATCTCCAGCAGAGCCATGAACACTTGGAACTGCCCTGACACACTCACATACGTGCTCCCGAAACACAGATACACAAGAAACACACACAAACACCCATCGACATTTCCTTACAGGCAGACACAGTGGGGTTCCCCCAAACACACACACACACACTGTCACACTCACAACACAGCACTCACACTGTTCCTTGCAGAGCCATCACCACTTGGAACTGCCCTGACATACCCAAATACGTTGTCCCGAGACACACATACACAAGAAACACACAGAAACACCCATCGACTTTTTCTTACAGGCATACAAAATGGTTTCCCGCAAACACACACACACACACACACACTATCACACTCACAACACAGCACTCACACTGGGTCTCCCGCAGAACCCTCAACACTTGAAACTGCCCTAACATACTCTCAAACGTGGCCCGACACACACATATACAAGTAACACACAAACACCCATCGACTTTTTCTTACAGTCATACACAATGGTTTCCCTGAAACACACACACAGACACACACACACAAACTGTCACACTCACAACACAGCACTCACATTGGGTCTCCGGCATAACCATCAACACTTCGAACTGCCCTAACATACTCAAAAACGTGGTCCCGACACACACATACGCAAGAAACACAACCAAACACCCATCGACTTTTTCGTAAAGGCATACACAGTGGGGTTCGAAACACACACACAGACACACACACACACACTGTCACACTCACAACACAGCACTCACACTGGGTCTCCAGCAGAGCCATCAACACTTGGAACTGACCTAACATATTCACAAACGTGGTCCCGAAACACACATACAGAAGAAACACACACAAACACCCATCGACTTTTTCTTACAGGCATACAAATGGTTTCCCGCAACACACACACACACACACACACACACACAATGTCACCCTCACAACACAGCACTCACACTGGATCTCCAGCAGAGCCATGAACACTTGGAACTGCCCTGACACACTCACATACGTGCTCCCGAAACACAGATACACAAGAAACACACACAAACACCCATCGACATTTCCTTACTGGCAGACACAGTGGGGTTCCCCCAAACACACACACACACACTGTCACACTCACAACACAGCACTCACACTGTTCCTTGCAGAGCCATCACCACTTGGAACTGCCCTGACATACCCAAATACGTTGTCCGGAGACACACATACACAAGAAACACACAGAAACACCCATCGACTTTTTCTTACAGGCATACAAAATGGTTTCCCGCAAACACACACACACACACACACACACATACACTATCACACTCACAACACAGCACTCACACTGGGTCTCCCGCAGAACCCTCAACACTTGAAACTGCCCTAACATACTCTCAAACGTGGCCCGACACACACATATACAAGTAACACACAAACACCCATCGACTTTTTCTTACAGTCATACACAATGGTTTCCCTGAAACACACACACAGACACACACACACAAACTGTCACACTCACAACACAGCACTCACATTGGGTCTCCGGCATAACCATCAACACTTCGAACTGCCCTAACATACTCAAAAACGTGGTCCCGACACACACATACGCAAGAAACACAACCAAACACCCATCGACTTTTTCGTAAAGGCATACACAGTGGGGTTTCGAAACACACACAGACACACACACACACTGTCACACTCACAACACAGCACTCACACTGGGTCGCCAGCAGAGCCATCGACACTTGGAACTGACCTAACATATTCACAAACGTGGTCCCGAAACACACATACAGAAGAAACACACACAAACACCCATCGACTTTTTCTTACAGGCATACAAATGGTTTCCCGCAAACACACACACACACACACACACAATGTCACCCTCACAACACAGCACTCACACTGGATCTCCAGCAGAGCCATGAACACTTGGAACTGCACTGACACGCTCACATACGTGCTCCCGAAACACAGATACACAAGAAACACACACAAACACCCATCGACATTTCCTTACAGGCAGACACAGTGGGGTTCCCCCAAACACACACACACACACTGTCACACTCACAACACAGCACTCACACTGTTCCTTGCAGAGCCATCACCACTTGGAACTGCCCTGACATACCCAAAAACGTTGTCCCGAGACACACATACACAAGAAACACACAGAAACACCCATCGACTTTTTCTTACAGGCATACAAAATGGTTTCCCGCAAACACACACACACACACACACACACACTATCACACTCACAACACAGCACTCACACTGGGTCTCCCGCAGAACCCTCAACACTTGAAACTGCCCTAACATACTCTCAAACGTGGCCCGACACACACATATACAAGTAACACACAAACACTCATCGACTTTTTCTTACAGTCATACACAATGGTTTCCCTGAAACACACACACAGACACACACACACAAACTGTCACACTCACAACACAGCACTCACATTGGGTCTCCGGCATAACCATCAAAACTTCGAACTGCCCTAACATACTCAAAAACGTGGTCCCGACACACACATACGCAAGAAACACAACCAAACACCCATCGACTTTTTCGTAAAGGCATACACAGTGGGGTTCGAAACACACACACAGACACACACACACACACTGTCACACTCACAACACAGCACTCACACTGGGTGTCCAGCAGAGCCATCGACACTTGGAACTGACCTAACATATTCACAAACGTGGTCCCGAAACACACATACAGAAGAAACACACACAAACACCCATCGACATTTTCTTACAGGCATACAAATGGTTTCCCGCAACACACACACACACACACACACACACAATGTCACCCTCACAACACAGCACTCACACTGGATCTCCAGCAGAGCCATGAACACTTGGAACTGCCCTGACACACTCACATACGTGCTCCCGAAACACAGATACACAAGAAACACACACAAACACCCATCGACATTTCCTTACAGGCAGACACAGTGGGGTTCCCCCAAACACACACACACACACTGTCACACTCACAACACAGCACTCACACTGTTCCTTGCAGAGCCATCACCACTTGGAACTGCCCTGACATACCCAAATACGTTGTCCCGAGACACACATACACAAGAAACACACAGAAACACCCATCGACTTTTTCTTACAGGCATACAAAATGGTTTCCCGCAAACACACACACACACACACACACTATCACACTCACAACACAGCACTCACACTGGGTCTCCCGCAGAACCCTCAACACTTGAAACTGCCCTAACATACTCTCAAACGTGGCCCGACACACACATATACAAGTAACACACAAACACCCATCGACTTTTTCTTACAGTCATACACAATGGTTTCCCTGAAACACACACACAGACACACACACACAAACTGTCACACTCACAACACAGCACTCACATTGGGTCTCCGGCATAACCATCAACACTTCGAACTGCCCTAACATACTCAAAAACGTGGTCCCGACACACACATACGCAAGAAACACAACCAAACACCCATCGACTTTTTCGTAAAGGCATACACAGTGGGGTTCGAAACACACACACAGACACACACACACACACTGTCACACTCACAACACAGCACTCACACTGGGTCTCCAGCAGAGCCATCAACACTTGGAACTGACCTAACATATTCACAAACGTGGTCCCGAAACACACATACAGAAGAAACACACACAAACACCCATCGACTTTTTCTTACAGGCATACAAATGGTTTCCCGCAACACACACACACACACACACACACACACAATGTCACCCTCACAACACAGCACTCACACTGGATCTCCAGCAGAGCCATGAACACTTGGAACTGCCCTGACACACTCACATACGTGCTCCCGAAACACAGATACACAAGAAACACACACAAACACCCATCGACATTTCCTTACTGGCAGACACAGTGGGGTTCCCCCAAACACACACACACACACTGTCACACTCACAACACAGCACTCACACTGTTCCTTGCAGAGCCATCACCACTTGGAACTGCCCTGACATACCCAAATACGTTGTCCGGAGACACACATACACAAGAAACACACAGAAACACCCATCGACTTTTTCTTACAGGCATACAAAATGGTTTCCCGCAAACACACACACACACACACACACACATACACTATCACACTCACAACACAGCACTCACACTGGGTCTCCCGCAGAACCCTCAACACTTGAAACTGCCCTAACATACTCTCAAACGTGGCCCGACACACACATATACAAGTAACACACAAACACCCATCGACTTTTTCTTACAGTCATACACAATGGTTTCCCTGAAACACACACACAGACACACACACACAAACTGTCACACTCACAACACAGCACTCACATTGGGTCTCCGGCATAACCATCAACACTTCGAACTGCCCTAACATACTCAAAAACGTGGTCCCGACACACACATACGCAAGAAACACAACCAAACACCCATCGACTTTTTCGTAAAGGCATACACAGTGGGGTTTCGAAACACACACAGACACACACACACACTGTCACACTCACAACACAGCACTCACACTGGGTCGCCAGCAGAGCCATCGACACTTGGAACTGACCTAACATATTCACAAACGTGGTCCCGAAACACACATACAGAAGAAACACACACAAACACCCATCGACTTTTTCTTACAGGCATACAAATGGTTTCCCGCAAACACACACACACACACACACACAATGTCACCCTCACAACACAGCACTCACACTGGATCTCCAGCAGAGCCATGAACACTTGGAACTGCACTGACACGCTCACATACGTGCTCCCGAAACACAGATACACAAGAAACACACACAAACACCCATCGACATTTCCTTACAGGCAGACACAGTGGGGTTCCCCCAAACACACACACACACACTGTCACACTCACAACACAGCACTCACACTGTTCCTTGCAGAGCCATCACCACTTGGAACTGCCCTGACATACCCAAAAACGTTGTCCCGAGACACACATACACAAGAAACACACAGAAACACCCATCGACTTTTTCTTACAGGCATACAAAATGGTTTCCCGCAAACACACACACACACACACACACACACTATCACACTCACAACACAGCACTCACACTGGGTCTCCCGCAGAACCCTCAACACTTGAAACTGCCCTAACATACTCTCAAACGTGGCCCGACACACACATATTCAAGTAACACACAAACACCCATCGACTTTTTCTTACAGTCATACACAATGGTTTCCCTGAAACACACACACAGACACACACACACAAACTGTCACACTCACAACACAGCACTCACATTGGGTCTCCGGCATAACCATCAACACTTCGAACTGCCCTAACATACTCAAAAACGTGGTCCCGACACACACATACGCAAGAAACACAACCAAACACCCATCGACTTTTTCGTAAAGGCATACACAGTGGGGTTTCGAAACACACACAGACACACACACACACTGTCACACTCACAACACAGCACTCACACTGGGTCGCCAGCAGAGCCATCGACACTTGGAACTGACCTAACATATTCACAAACGTTGTCCCGAAACACACATACAGAAGAAACACACACAAACACCCATCGACTTTTTCTTACAGGCATACAAATGGTTTCCCGCAAACACACACACACACACACACACACACACAATGTCACCCTCACAACACAGCACTCACACTGGATCTCCAGCAGAGCCATGAACACTTGGAACTGCACTGACACGCTCACATACGTGCTCCCGAAACACAGATACACAAGAAACACACACAAACACCCATCGACATTTCCTTACAGGCAGACACAGTGGGGTTCCCCCAAACACACACACACACACACTGTCACACTCACAACACAGCACTCACACTGTTCCTTGCAGAGCCATCACCACTTGGAACTGCCCTGACATACCCAAATACGTTGTCCCGAGACACACATACACAAGAAACACACAGAAACACCCATCGACTTTTTCTTACAGGCATACAAAATGGTTTCCCGCAAACACACACACACACACACACACTATCACACTCACAACACAGCACTCACACTGGGTCTCCCGCAGAACCCTCAACACTTGAAACTGCCCTAACATACTCTCAAACGTGGCCCGACACACACATATACAAGTAACACACAAACACCCATCGACTTTTTCTTACAGTCATACACAATGGTGTCCCTGAAACACACACACAGACACACACACACACACTGTCACACTCACAACACAGCACTCACATTGGGTCTCCGGCATAACCATCAACACTTCGAACTGCCCTAACATACTCAAAAACGTGGTCCCAACACACACATACGCAAGAAACACAACCAAACACCCATCGACTTTTTCGTAAAGGCATACACAGTGGGGTTCGAAACACACACACAGACACACACACACACACTGTCACACTCACAACACAGCACTCACACTGGGTCGCCAGCAGAGCCATCGACACTTGGAACTGACCTAACATATTCACAAACGTGGTCCCGAAACACACATACAGAAGAAACACACACAAACACCCATCGACTTTTTCTTACAGGCATACAAATGGTTTCCCGCAACACACACACACTCACACACACACACACACACACACACAATGTCACCCTCACAACACAGCACTCACACTGGATCTCCAGCAGAGCCATGAACACTTGGAACTGCCCTGACACACTCACATACGTGCTCCCGAAACACAGATACACAAGAAACACACACAAACACCCATCGACATTTCCTTACAGGCAGACACAGTGGGGTTCCCCCAAACACACACACACACACTGTCACACTCAAAACACAGCACTCACACTGTTCCTTGCAGAGCCATCACCATTTGGAACTGCCCTGACATACCCAAAAACGTTGTCCCGAGACACACATACACAAGAAACACACAGAAACACCCATCGACTTTTTCTTACAGGCATACAAAATGGTTTCCCGCAAACACACACACACACACACACACACTATCACACTCACAACACAGCACTCACACTGGGTCTCCCGCAGAACCCTCAACACTTGAAACTGCCCTAACATACTCTCAAACGTGGCCCGACACACACATATACAAGTAACACACAAACACTCATCGACTTTTTCTTACAGTCATACACAATGGTTTCCCTGAAACACACACACAGACACACACACACAAACTGTCACACTCACAACACAGCACTCACATTGGGTCTCCGGCATAACCATCAAAACTTCGAACTGCCCTAACATACTCAAAAACGTGGTCCCGACACACACATACGCAAGAAACACAACCAAACACCCATCGACTTTTTCGTAAAGGCATACACAGTGGGGTTCGAAACACACACACAGACACACACACACACACTGTCACACTCACAACACAGCACTCACACTGGGTGTCCAGCAGAGCCATCGACACTTGGAACTGACCTAACATATTCACAAACGTGGTCCCGAAACACACATACAGAAGAAACACACACAAACACCCATCGACATTTTCTTACAGGCATACAAATGGTTTCCCGCAACACACACACACACACACACACACACAATGTCACCCTCACAACACAGCACTCACACTGGATCTCCAGCAGAGCCATGAACACTTGGAACTGCCCTGACACACTCACATACGTGCTCCCGAAACACAGATACACAAGAAACACACAAACACCCATCGACATTTCCTTACAGGCAGACACAGTGGGGTTCCCCCAAACACACACACACACACTGTCACACTCACAACACAGCACTCACACTGTTCCTTGCAGAGCCATCACCACTTGGAACTGCCCTGACATACCCAAATACGTTGTCCCGAGACACACATACACAAGAAACACACAGAAACACCCATCGACTTTTTCTTACAGGCATACAAAATGGTTTCCCGCAAACACACACACACACACACACTATCACACTCACAACACAGCACTCACACTGGGTCTCCCGCAGAACCCTCAACACTTGAAACTGCCCTAACATACTCTCAAACGTGGCCCGACACACACATATACAAGTAACACACAAACACCCATCGACTTTTTCTTACAGTCATACACAATGGTTTCCCTGAAACACACACACAGACACACACACACAAACTGTCACACTCACAACACAGCACTCACATTGGGTCTCCGGCATAACCATCAACACTTCGAACTGCCCTAACATACTCAAAAACGTGGTCCCGACACACACATACGCAAGAAACACAACCAAACACCCATCGACTTTTTCGTAAAGGCATACACAGTGGGGTTCGAAACACACACACAGACACACACACACACACTGTCACACTCACAACACAGCACTCACACTGGGTCTCCAGCAGAGCCATCAACACTTGGAACTGACCTAACATATTCACAAACGTGGTCCCGAAACACACATACAGAAGAAACACACACAAACACCCATCGACTTTTTCTTACAGGCATACAAATGGTTTCCCGCAACACACACACACACACACACACACACACACACAATGTCACCCTCACAACACAGCACTCACACTGGATCTCCAGCAGAGCCATGAACACTTGGAACTGCCCTGACACACTCACATACGTGCTCCCGAAACACAGATACACAAGAAACACACACAAACACCCATCGACATTTCCTTACTGGCAGACACAGTGGGGTTCCCCCAAACACACACACACACACTGTCACACTCACAACACAGCACTCACACTGTTCCTTGCAGAGCCATCACCACTTGGAACTGCCCTGACATACCCAAATACGTTGTCCGGAGACACACATACACAAGAAACACACAGAAACACCCATCGACTTTTCTTACAGGCAGACACAGTGGTGTTCCCAAAACACACACACACAGACACACACACACACTATGACACTCACAACACGGCACTCACACTGGGTCTCTCGCAGAACCCTCAACACTTGAAACTGCCCTAACATACTCTCAAACGTGGCCCGACACACACATATACAAGTAACACACAAACACCCATCGACTTTTTCTTACAGTCATACACAATGGTTTCCCTGAAACACACACACAGACACACACACACAAACTGTCACACTCACAACACAGCACTCACATTGGGTCTCCGGCATAACCATCAACACTTCGAACTGCCCTAACATACTCAAAAACGTGGTCCCGACACACACATACGCAAGAAACACAACCAAACACCCATCGACTTTTTCGTAAAGGCATACACAGTGGGGTTTCGAAACACACACAGACACACACACACACACTGTCACACTCACAACACAGCACTCACACTGGGTCGCCAGCAGAGCCATCGACACTTGGAACTGACCTAACATATTCACAAACGTTGTCCCGAAACACACATACAGAAGAAACACACACAAACACCCATCGACTTTTTCTTACAGGCATACAAATGGTTTCCCGCAAACACACACACACACACACACACACACACAATGTCACCCTCACAACACAGCACTCACACTGGATCTCCAGCAGAGCCATGAACACTTGGAACTGCACTGACACGCTCACATACGTGCTCCCGAAACACAGATACACAAGAAACACACACAAACACCCATCGACATTTCCTTACAGGCAGACACAGTGGGGTTCCCCCAAACACACACACACACACTGTCACACTCACAACACAGCACTCACACTGTTCCTTGCAGAGCCATCACCACTTGGAACTGCCCTGACATACCCAAAAACGTTGTCCCGAGACACACATACACAAGAAACACACAGAAACACCCATCGACTTTTTCTTACAGGCATACAAAATGGTTTCCCGCAAACACACACACACACAGACACACTATCACACTCACAACACAGCACTCACACTGGGTCTCCCGCAGAACCCTCAACACTTGAAACTGCCCTAACATACTCTCAAACGTGGCCCGACACACACATATACAAGTAACACACAAACACCCATCGACTTTTTCTTACAGTCATACACAATGGTTTCCCTGAAACACACACACAGACACACACACACAAACTGTCACACTCACAACACAGCACTCACATTGGGTCTCCGGCATAACCATCAACACTTCGAACTGCCCTAACATACTCAAAAACGTGGTCCCGACACACACATACGCAAGAAACACAACCAAACACCCATCGACTTTTTCGTAAAGGCATACACAGTGGGGTTCGAAACACACACACAGACACACACACACACACTCTCACACTCACAACACAGCACTCACACTGGGTCTCCAGCAGAGCCATCAACACTTGGAACTGACCTAACATATTCACAAACGTGGTCCCGAAACACACATACAGAAGAAACACACACAAACACCCATCGACTTTTTCTTACAGGCATACAAATGGTTTCCCGCAACACACACACACACACACACACACACACACACACAATGTCACCCTCACAACACAGCACTCACACTGGATCTCCAGCAGAGCCATGAACACTTGGAACTGCCCTGACACACTCACATACGTGCTCCCGAAACACAGATACACAAGAAACACACACAAACACCCATCGACATTTCCTTACAGGCAGACACAGTGGGGTTCCCCCAAACACACACACACACACTGTCACACTCACAACACAGCACTCACACTGTTCCTTGCAGAGCCATCACCACTTGGAACTGCCCTGACATACCCAAATACGTTGTCCCGAGACACACATACACAAGAAACACACAGAAACACCCATCGACTTTTTCTTACAGGCATACAAAATGGTTTCCCGCAAACACACACACACACACACACACTATCACACTCACAACACAGCACTCACACTGGGTCTCCCGCAGAACCCTCAACACTTGAAACTGCCCTAACATACTCTCAAACGTGGCCCGACACACACATATACAAGTAACACACAAACACCCATCGACTTTTTCTTACAGTCATACACAATGGTTTCCCTGAAACACACACACAGACACACACACACAAACTGTCACACTCACAACACAGCACTCACATTGGGTCTCCAGCATAACCATCAACACTTCGAACTGCCCTAACATACTCAAAAACGTGGTCCCGACACACACATACGCAAGAAACACAACCAAACACCCATCGACTTTTTCGTAAAGGCATACACAGTGGGGTTCGAAACACACACACAGACACACACACACACACTGTCACACTCACAACACAGCACTCACACTGGGTCTCCAGCAGAGCCATCAACACTTGGAACTGACCTAACATATTCACAAACGTGGTCCCGAAACACACATACAGAAGAAACACACACAAACACCCATCGACTTTTTCTTACAGGCATACAAATGGTTTCCCGCAACACACACACACACACACACACACACAATGTCACCCTCACAACACAGCACTCACACTGGATCTCCAGCAGAGCCATGAACACTTGGAACTGCCCTGACACACTCACATACGTGCTCCCGAAACACAGATACACAAGAAACACACACAAACACCCATCGACATTTCCTTACTGGCAGACACAGTGGGGTTCCCCCAAACACACACACACACACTGTCACACTCACAACACAGCCCTCACACTGTTCCTTGCAGAGCCATCACCACTTGGAACTGCCCTGACATACCCAAATACGTTGTCCCGAGACACACATACACAAGAAACACACAGAAACACCCATCGACTTTTTCTTACAGGCATACAAAATGGTTTCCCGCAAACACACACACACACACACACACTATCACACTCACAACACAGCACTCACACTGGGTCTCCCGCAGAACCCTCAACACTTGAAACTGCCCTAACATACTCTCAAACGTGGCCCGACACACACATATACAAGTAACACACAAACACCCATCGACTTTTTCTTACAGTCATACACAATGGTTTCCCTGAAACACACACACAGACACACACACAGAAACTGTCACACTCACAACACAGCACTCACATTGGGTCTCCGGCATAACCATCAACACTTCGAACTGCCCTAACATACTCAAAAACGTGGTCCCGACACACACATACGCAAGAAACACAACCAAACACCCATCGACTTTTTCGTAAAGGCATACACAGTGGGGTTCGAAACACACACACAGACACACACACACACACTGTCACACTCACAACACAGCACTCACACTGGGTCTCCAGCAGAGCCATCAACACTTGGAACTGACCTAACATATTCACAAACGTGGTCCCGAAACACACATACAGAAGAAACACACACAAACACCCATCGACTTTTTCTTACAGGCATACAAATGGTTTCCCGCAACACACACACACACACACACACACACACAATGTCACCCTCACAACACAGCACTCACACTGGATCTCCAGCAGAGCCATGAACACTTGGAACTGCCCTGACACACTCACATACGTGCTCCCGAAACACAGATACACAAGAAACACACACAAACACCCATCGACATTTCCTTACTGGCAGACACAGTAGGGTTCCCCCAAACACACACACACACACTGTCACACTCACAACACAGCACTCACACTGTTCCTTGCAGAGCCATCACCACTTGGAACTGCCCTGACATACCCAAATACGTTGTCCGGAGACACACATACACAAGAAACACACAGAAACACCCATCGACTTTTCTTACAGGCAGACACAGTGGTGTTCCCAAAACACACACACACAGACACACACACACACTATGACACTCACAACACGGCACTCACACTGGGTCTCTCGCAGAACCCTCAACACTTGAAACTGCCCTAACATACTCTCAAACGTGGCCCGACACACACATATACAAGTAACACACAAACACCCATCGACTTTTTCTTACAGTCATACACAATGGTTTCCCTGAAACACACACACAGACACACACACACAAACTGTCACACTCACAACACAGCACTCACATTGGGTCTCCGGCATAACCATCAACACTTCGAACTGCCCTAACATACTCAAAAACGTGGTCCCGACACACACATACGCAAGAAACACAACCAAACACCCATCGACTTTTTCGTAAAGGCATACCCAGTGGGGTTTCGAAACACACACAGACACACACACACACACTGTCACACTCACAACACAGCACTCACACTGGGTCGCCAGCAGAGCCATCGACACTTGGAACTGACCTAACATATTCACAAACGTGGTCCCGAAACACACATACAGAAGAAACACACACAAACACCCATCGACTTTTTCTTACAGGCATACAAATGGTTTCCCGCAAACACACACACACACACACACACACACACAATGTCACCCTCACAACACAGCACTCACACTGGATCTCCAGCAGAGCCATGAACACTTGGAACTGCCCTGACACACTCACATACGTGCTCCCGAAACACAGATACACAAGAAACACACACAAACACCCATCGACATTTCCTTACAGGCAGACACAGTGGGGTTCCCCCAAACACACACACACACACTGTCACACTCACAACACAGCACTCACACTGTTCCTTGCAGAGCCATCACCACTTGGAACTGCCCTGACATACCCAAATACGTTGTCCCGAGACACACATACACAAGAAACACACAGAAACACCCATCGACTTTTTCTTACAGGCATACAAAATGGTTTCCCGCAAACACACACACACACACACACACTATCACACTCACAACACAGCACTCACACTGGGTCTCCCGCAGAACCCTCAACACTTGAAACTGCCCTAACATACTCTCAAACGTGGCCCGACACACACATATACAAGTAACACACAAACACCCATCGACTTTTTCTTACAGTCATACACAATGGTTTCCCTGAAACACACACACAGACACACACACACAAACTGTCACACTCACAACACAGCACTCACATTGGGTCTCCGGCATAACCATCAACACTTCGAACTGCCCTAACATACTCAAAAACGTGGTCCCGACACACACATACGCAAGAAACACAACCAAACACCCATCGACTGTTTCGTAAAGGCATACACAGTGGGGTTCGAAACACACACACAGACACACACACACACACTGTCACACTCACAACACAGCACTCACACTGGGTCTCCAGCAGAGCCATCAACACTTGGAACTGACCTAACATATTCACAAACGTGGTCCCGAAACACACATACAGAAGAAACACACACAAACACCCATCGACTTTTTCTTACAGGCATACAAATGGTTTCCCGCAACACACACACACACACACACACACACACAATGTCACCCTCACAACACAGCACTCACACTGGATCTCCAGCAGAGCCATGAACACTTGGAACTGCCCTGACACACTCACATACGTGCTCCCGAAACACAGATACACAAGAAACACACACAAACACCCATCGACATTTCCTTACTGGCAGACACAGTGGGGTTCCCCCAAACACACACACACACACTGTCACACTCACAACACAGCACTCACACTGTTCCTTGCAGAGCCATCACCACTTGGAACTGCCCTGACATACCCAAATACGTTGTCCCGAGACACACATACACAAGAAACACACAGAAACACCCATCGACTTTTCTTACAGGCAGACACAGTGGTGTTCCCAAAACACACACACACAGACACACACACACACTATGACACTCACAACACGGCACTCACACTGGGTCTCTCGCAGAACCCTCAACACTTGAAACTGCCCTAACATACTCTCAAACGTGGCCCGACACACACATATACAAGTAACACACAAACACCCATCGACTTTTTCTTACTGTCATACACAATGGTTTCCCTGAAACACACACACAGACACACACACACAAACTGTCACACTCACAACACAGCACTCACATTGGGTCTCCGGCATAACCATCAAAACTTCGAACTGCCCTAACATACTCAAAAACGTGGTCCCGACACACACATACGCAAGAAACACAACCAAACACCCATCGACTCTTTCGTAAAGGCATACACAGTGGGGTTTCGAAACACACACAGACACACACACACACACTGTCACACTCACAACACAGCACTCACACTGGGTCGCCAGCAGAGCCATCGACACTTGGAACTGACCTAACATATTCACAAACGTTGTCCCGAAACACACATACAGAAGAAACACACACAAACACCCATCGACTTTTTCTTACAGGCATACAAATGGTTTCCCGCAAACACACACACACACACACACACACACACAATGTCACCCTCACAACACAGCACTCACACTGGATCTCCAGCAGAGCCATGAACACTTGGAACTGCACTGACACGCTTACGTACGTGCTCCCGAAACAGATACACAAGAAACACACACAAACACCCATCGACATTTCCTTACAGGCAGACACAGTGGGGTTCCCCCAAACACACACACACACACTGTCACACTCACAACACAGCACTCACACTGTTCCTTGCAGAGCCATCACCACTTGGAACTGCCCTGACATACCCAAAAACGTTGTCCCGAGACACACATACACAAGAAACACACAGAAACACCCATCGACTTTTTCTTACAGGCATACAAAATGGTTTCCCGCAAACACACACACACACACACACACTATCACACTCACAACACAGCACTCACACTGGGTCTCCCGCAGAACCCTCAACACTTGAAACTGCCCTAACATACTCTCAAACGTGGCCCGACACACACATATACAAGTAACACACAAACACCCATCGACTTTTTCTTACAGTCATACACAATGGTTTCCCTGAAACACACACACAGACACACACACACAAACTGTCACACTCACAACACAGCACTCACATTGGGTCTCCGGCATAACCATCAACACTTCGAACTGCCCTAACATACTCAAAAACGTGGTCCCGACACACACATACGCAAGAAACACAACCAAACACCCATCGACTTTTTCGTAAAGGCATACACAGTGGGGTTCGAAACACACACACAGACACACACACACACACTGTCACACTCACAACACAGCACTCACACTGGGTCTCCAGCAGAGCCATCAACACTTGGAACTGACCTAACATATTCACAAACGTGGTCCCGAAACACACATACAGAAGAAACACACACAAACACCCATCGACTTTTTCTTACAGGCATACAAATGGTTTCCCGCAACACACACACACACACACACACACACACACACAATGTCACCCTCACAACACAGCACTCACACTGGATCTCCAGCAGAGCCATGAACACTTGGAACTGCCCTGACCCACTCACATACGTGCTCCCGAAACACAGATACACAAGAAACACACACAAACACCCATCGACATTTCCTTACAGGCAGACACAGTGGGGTTCCCCCAAACACACACACACACACTGTCACACTCACAACACAGCACTCACACTGTTCCTTGCAGAGCCATCACCACTTGGAACTGCCCTGACATACCCAAATACGTTGTCCCGAGACACACATACACAAGAAACACACAGAAACACCCATCGACTTTTTCTTACAGGCATACAAAATGGTTTCCCGCAAACACACACACACACACACACACTATCACACTCACAACACAGCACTCACACTGGGTCTCCCGCAGAACCCTCAACACTTGAAAATGCCCTAACATACTCTCAAACGTGGCCCGACACACACATATACAAGTAACACACAAACACCCATCGACTTTTTCTTACAGTCATACACAATGGTTTCCCTGAAACACACACACAGACACACACACACAAACTGTCACACTCACAACACAGCACTCACATTGGGTCTCCGGCATAACCATCAACACTTCGAACTGCCCTAACATACTCAAAAACGTGGTCCCGACACACACATACGCAAGAAACACAACCAAACACCCATCGACTGTTTCGTAAAGGCATACACAGTGGGGTTCGAAACACACACACAGACACACACACACACACTGTCACACTCACAACACAGCACTCACACTGGGTCTCCAGCAGAGCCATCAACACTTGGAACTGACCTAACATATTCACAAACGTGGTCCCGAAACACACATACAGAAGAAACACACACAAACACCCATCGACTTTTTCTTACAGGCATACAAATGGTTTCCCGCAACACACACACACACACACACACACACACACACACAATGTCACCCTCACAACACAGCACTCACACTGGATCTCCAGCAGAGCCATGAACACTTGGAACTGCCCTGACACACTCACATACGTGCTCCCGAAACACAGATACACAAGAAACACACACAAACACCCATCGACATTTCCTTACAGGCAGACACAGTGGGGTTCCCCCAAACACACACACACACACTGTCACACTCACAACACAGCACTCACACTGTTCCTTGCAGAGCCATCACCACTTGGAACTGCCCTGACATACCCAAAAACGTTGTCCCGAGACACACATACACAAGAAACACACAGAAACACCCATCGACTTTTTCTTACAGGCATACAAAATGGTTTCCCGCAAACACACACACACACACACACACTATCACACTCACAACACAGCACTCACACTGGGTCTCCCGCAGAACCCTCAACACTTGAAACTGCCCTAACATACTCTCAAACGTGGCCCGACACACACATATACAAGTAACACACAAACACCCATCGACTTTTTCTTACAGTCATACACAATGGTTTCCCTGAAACACACACACAGACACACACACACAAACTGTCACACTCACAACACAGCACTCACATTGGGTCTCCGGCATAACCATCAACACTTCGAACTGCCCTAACATACTCAAAAACGTGGTCCCGACACACACATACGCAAGAAACACAACCAAACACCCATCGACTTTTTCGTAAAGGCATACACAGTGGGGTTCGAAACACACACACAGACACACACACACACACTGTCACACTCACAACACAGCACTCACACTGGGTCTCCAGCAGAGCCATCAACACTTGGAACTGACCTAACATATTCACAAACGTGGTCCCGAAACACACATACAGAAGAAACACACACAAACACCCATCGACTTTTTCTTACAGGCATACAAATGGTTTCCCGCAACACACACACACACACACACACACACACACACAATGTCACCCTCACAACACAGCACTCACACTGGATCTCCAGCAGAGCCATGAACACTTGGAACTGCCCTGACCCACTCACATACGTGCTCCCGAAACACAGATACACAAGAAACACACACAAACACCCATCGACATTTCCTTACAGGCAGACACAGTGGGGTTCCCCCAAACACACACACACACACTGTCACACTCACAACACAGCACTCACACTGTTCCTTGCAGAGCCATCACCACTTGGAACTGCCCTGACATACCCAAATACGTTGTCCCGAGACACACATACACAAGAAACACACAGAAACACCCATCGACTTTTTCTTACAGGCATACAAAATGGTTTCCCGCAAACACACACACACACACACACACTATCACACTCACAACACAGCACTCACACTGGGTCTCCCGCAGAACCCTCAACACTTGAAAATGCCCTAACATACTCTCAAACGTGGCCCGACACACACATATACAAGTAACACACAAACACCCATCGACTTTTTCTTACAGTCATACACAATGGTTTCCCTGAAACACACACACAGACACACACACACAAACTGTCACACTCACAACACAGCACTCACATTGGGTCTCCGGCATAACCATCAACACTTCGAACTGCCCTAACATACTCAAAAACGTGGTCCCGACACACACATACGCAAGAAACACAACCAAACACCCATCGACTGTTTCGTAAAGGCATACACAGTGGGGTTCGAAACACACACACAGACACACACACACACACTGTCACACTCACAACACAGCACTCACACTGGGTCTCCAGCAGAGCCATCAACACTTGGAACTGACCTAACATATTCACAAACGTGGTCCCGAAACACACATACAGAAGAAACACACACAAACACCCATCGACTTTTTCTTACAGGCATACAAATGGTTTCCCGCAACACACACACACACACACACACACACACACACACAATGTCACCCTCACAACACAGCACTCACACTGGATCTCCAGCAGAGCCATGAACACTTGGAACTGCCCTGACACACTCACATACGTGCTCCCGAAACACAGATACACAAGAAACACACACAAACACCCATCGACATTTCCTTACTGGCAGACACAGTGGGGTTCCCCCAAACACACACACACACACTGTCACACTCACAACACAGCACTCACACTGTTCCTTGCAGAGCCATCACCACTTGGAACTGCCCTGACATACCCAAATACGTTGTCCCGAGACACACATACACAAGAAACACACAGAAACACCCATCGACTTTTCTTACAGGCAGACACAGTGGTGTTCCCAAAACACACACACACAGACACACACACACACTATGACACTCACAACACGGCACTCACACTGGGTCTCTCGCAGAACCCTCAACACTTGAAACTGCCCTAACATACTCTCAAACGTGGCCCGACACACACATATACAAGTAACACACAAACACCCATCGACTTTTTCTTACAGTCATACACAATGGTTTCCCTGAAACACACACACAGACACACACACACAAACTGTCACACTCACAACACAGCACTCACATTGGGTCTCCGGCATAACCATCAACACTTCGAACTGCCCTAACATACTCAAAAACGTGGTCCCGACACACACATACGCAAGAAACACAACCAAACACCCATCGACTTTTTCGTAAAGGCATACACAGTGGGGTTTCGAAACACACACAGACACACACACACACTGTCACACTCACAACACAGCACTCACACTGGGTCGCCAGCAGAGCCATCGACACTTGGAACTGACCTAACATATTCACAAATGTTGTCCCGAAACACACATACAGAAGAAACACACACAAACACCCATCGACTTTTTCTTACAGGCATACAAATGGTTTCCCGCAAACACACACACACACACACACACAATGTCACCCTCACAACACAGCACTCACACTGGATCTCCAGCAGAGCCATGAACACTTGGAACTGCACTGACACGCTCACATACGTGCTCCCGAAACACAGATACACAAGAAACACACACAAACACCCATCGACATTTCCTTACAGGCAGACACAGTGGGGTTCCCCCAAACACACACACACACACTGTCACACTCACAACACAGCACTCACACTGTTCCTTGCAGAGCCATCACCACTTGGAACTGCCCTGACATACCCAAATATGTTGTCCCGAGACACACATACACAAGAAACACACAGAAACACCCATCGACTTTTTCTTACAGGCATACAAAATGGTTTCCCGCAAACACATACACACACACACACATACACTATCACACTCACAACACAGCACTCACACTGGGTCTCCCGCAGAACCCTCAACACTTGAAACTGCCCTAACATACTCTCAAACGTGGCCCGACACACACATATACAAGTAACACACAAACACCCATCGACTTTTTCTTACAGTCATACACAATGGTTTCCCTGAAACACACACACAGACACACACACACACACTGTCACACTCACAACACAGCACTCACATTGGGTCTCCGGCATAACCATCAACACTTCGAACTGCCCTAACATACTCAAAAACGTGGTCCCAACACACACATACGCAAGAAACACAACCAAACACCCATCGACTTTTTCGTAAAGGCATACACAGTGGGGTTCGAAACACACACACAGACACACACACACACACTGTCACACTCACAACACAGCACTCACACTGGGTCGCCAGCAGAGCCATCGACACTTGGAACTGACCTAACATATTCACAAACGTGGTCCCGAAACACACATACAGAAGAAACACACACAAACACCCATCGACTTTTTCTTACAGGCATACAAATGGTTTCCCGCAACACACACACACACACACACACACACACAATGTCACCCTCACAACACAGCACTCACACTGGATCTCCAGCAGAGCCATGAACACTTGGAACTGCCCTGACACACTCACATACGTGCTCCCGAAACACAGATACACAAGAAACACACACAAACACCCATCGACATTTCCTTACAGGCAGACACAGTGGGGTTCCCCCAAACACACACACACACACTGTCACACTCACAACACAGCACTCACACTGTTCCTTGCAGAGCCATCACCACTTGGAACTGCCCTGACATACCCAAAAACGTTGTCCCGAGACACACATACACAAGAAACACACAGAAACACCCATCGACTTTTTCTTACAGGCATACAAAATGGTTTCCCGCAAACACACACACACACACACACACACACTATCACACTCACAACACAGCACTCACACTGGGTCTCCCGCAGAACCCTCAACACTTGAAACTGCCCTAACATACTCTCAAACGTGGCCCGACACACACATATACAAGTAACACACAAACACCCATCGACTTTTTCTTACAGTCATACACAATGGTTTCCCTGAAACACACACACAGACACACACACACAAACTGTCACACTCACAACACAGCACTCACATTGGGTCTCCGGCATAACCATCAACACTTCGAACTGCCCTAACATACTCAAAAACGTGGTCCCGACACACACATACGCAAGAAACACAACCAAACACCCATCGACTTTTTCGTAAAGGCATACACAGTGGGGTTTCGAAACACACACAGACACACACACACACTGTCACACTCACAACACAGCACTCACACTGGGTCGCCAGCAGAGCCATCGACACTTGGAACTGACCTAACATATTCACAAACGTTGTCCCGAAACACACATACAGAAGAAACACACACAAACACCCATCGACTTTTTCTTACAGGCATACAAATGGTTTCCCGCAAACACACACACACACACACACACACACACACACACACACAATGTCACCCTCACAACACAGCACTCACACTGGATCTCCAGCAGAGCCATGAACACTTGGAACTGCACTGACACGCTCACATACGTGCTCCCGAAACACAGATACACAAGAAACACACACAAACACCCATCGACATTTCCTTACAGGCAGACACAGTGGGGTTCCCCCAAACACACACACACACACTGTCACACTCAAAACACAGCACTCACACTGTTCCTTGCAGAGCCATCACCACTTGGAACTGCCCTGACATACCCAAAAACGTTGTCCCGAGACACACATACACAAGAAACACACAGAAACACCCATCGACTTTTTCTTACAGGCATACAAAATGGTTTCCCGCAAACACACACACACACACACACACACTATCACACTCACAACACAGCACTCACACTGGGTCTCCCGCAGAACCCTCAACACTTGAAACTGCCCTAACATACTCTCAAACGTGGCCCGACACACACATATACAAGTAACACACAAACACCCATCGACTTTTTCTTACAGTCATACACAATGGTTTCCCTGAAACACACACACAGACACACACACACAAACTGTCACACTCACAACACAGCACTCACATTGGGTCTCCGGCATAACCATCAAAACTTCGAACTGCCCTAACATACTCAAAAACGTGGTCCCGACACACACATACGCAAGAAACACAACCAAACACCCATCGACTTTTTCGTAAAGGCATACACAGTGGGGTTCGAAACACACACACAGACACACACACACACACTGTCACACTCACAACACAGCACTCACACTGGGTGTCCAGCAGAGCCATCGACACTTGGAACTGACCTAACATATTCACAAACGTGGTCCCGAAACACACATACAGAAGAAACACACACAAACACCCATCGACATTTTCTTACAGGCATACAAATGGTTTCCCGCAACACACACACACACACACACACACACAATGTCACCCTCACAACACAGCACTCACACTGGATCTCCAGCAGAGCCATGAACACTTGGAACTGCCCTGACACACTCACATACGTGCTCCCGAAACACAGATACACAAGAAACACACACAAACACCCATCGACATTTCCTTACAGGCAGACACAGTGGGGTTCCCCCAAACACACACACACACACTGTCACACTCACAACACAGCACTCACACTGTTCCTTGCAGAGCCATCACCACTTGGAACTGCCCTGACATACCCAAATACGTTGTCCCGAGACACACATACACAAGAAACACACAGAAACACCCATCGACTTTTTCTTACAGGCATACAAAATGGTTTCCCGCAAACACACACACACACACACACACTATCACACTCACAACACAGCACTCACACTGGGTCTCCCGCAGAACCCTCAACACTTGAAACTGCCCTAACATACTCTCAAACGTGGCCCGACACACACATATACAAGTAACACACAAACACCCATCGACTTTTTCTTACAGTCATACACAATGGTTTCCCTGAAACACACACACAGACACACACACACAAACTGTCACACTCACAACACAGCACTCACATTGGGTCTCCGGCATAACCATCAACACTTCGAACTGCCCTAACATACTCAAAAACGTGGTCCCGACACACACATACGCAAGAAACACAACCAAACACCCATCGACTGTTTCGTAAAGGCATACACAGTGGGGTTCGAAACACACACACAGACACACACACACACACTGTCACACTCACAACACAGCACTCACACTGGGTCTCCAGCAGAGCCATCAACACTTGGAACTGACCTAACATATTCACAAACGTGGTCCCGAAACACACATACAGAAGAAACACACACAAACACCCATCGACTTTTTCTTACAGGCATACAAATGGTTTCCCGCAACACACACACACACACACACACACACACACACACAATGTCACCCTCACAACACAGCACTCACACTGGATCTCCAGCAGAGCCATGAACACTTGGAACTGCCCTGACACACTCACATACGTGCTCCCGAAACACAGATACACAAGAAACACACACAAACACCCATCGACATTTCCTTACTGGCAGACACAGTGGGGTTCCCCCAAACACACACACACACACTGTCACACTCACAACACAGCACTCACACTGTTCCTTGCAGAGCCATCACCACTTGGAACTGCCCTGACATACCCAAATACGTTGTCCCGAGACACACATACACAAGAAACACACAGAAACACCCATCGACTTTTCTTACAGGCAGACACAGTGGTGTTCCCAAAACACACACACACAGACACACACACACACTATGACACTCACAACACGGCACTCACACTGGGTCTCTCGCAGAACCCTCAACACTTGAAACTGCCCTAACATACTCTCAAACGTGGCCCGACACACACATATACAAGTAACACACAAACACCCATCGACTTTTTCTTACAGTCATACACAATGGTTTCCCTGAAACACACACACAGACACACACACACAAACTGTCACACTCACAACACAGCACTCACATTGGGTCTCCGGCATAACCATCAACACTTCGAACTGCCCTAACATACTCAAAAACGTGGTCCCGACACACACATACGCAAGAAACACAACCAAACACCCATCGACTTTTTCGTAAAGGCATACACAGTGGGGTTTCGAAACACACACAGACACACACACACACTGTCACACTCACAACACAGCACTCACACTGGGTCGCCAGCAGAGCCATCGACACTTGGAACTGACCTAACATATTCACAAATGTTGTCCCGAAACACACATACAGAAGAAACACACACAAACACCCATCGACTTTTTCTTACAGGCATACAAATGGTTTCCCGCAAACACACACACACACACACACACACACACACACAATGTCACCCTCACAACACAGCACTCACACTGGATCTCCAGCAGAGCCATGAACACTTGGAACTGCACTGACACGCTCACATACGTGCTCCCGAAACACAGATACACAAGAAACACACACAAACACCCATCGACATTTCCTTACAGGCAGACACAGTGGGGTTCCCCCAAACACACACACACACACTGTCACACTCACAACACAGCACTCACACTGTTCCTTGCAGAGCCATCACCACTTGGAACTGCCCTGACATACCCAAATATGTTGTCCCGAGACACACATACACAAGAAACACACAGAAACACCCATCGACTTTTTCTTACAGGCATACAAAATGGTTTCCCGCAAACACATACACACACACACACATACACTATCACACTCACAACACAGCACTCACACTGGGTCTCCCGCAGAACCCTCAACACTTGAAACTGCCCTAACATACTCTCAAACGTGGCCCGACACACACATATACAAGTAACACACAAACACCCATCGACTTTTTCTTACAGTCATACACAATGGTTTCCCTGAAACACACACACAGACACACACACACACACTGTCACACTCACAACACAGCACTCACATTGGGTCTCCGGCATAACCATCAACACTTCGAACTGCCCTAACATACTCAAAAACGTGGTCCCAACACACACATACGCAAGAAACACAACCAAACACCCATCGACTTTTTCGTAAAGGCATACACAGTGGGGTTCGAAACACACACACAGACACACACACACACACTGTCACACTCACAACACAGCACTCACACTGGGTCGCCAGCAGAGCCATCGACACTTGGAACTGACCTAACATATTCACAAACGTGGTCCCGAAACACACATACAGAAGAAACACACACAAACACCCATCGACTTTTTCTTACAGGCATACAAATGGTTTCCCGCAACACACACACACACACACACACACACACACAATGTCACCCTCACAACACAGCACTCACACTGGATCTCCAGCAGAGCCATGAACACTTGGAACTGCCCTGACACACTCACATACGTGCTCCCGAAACACAGATACACAAGAAACACACACAAACACCCATCGACATTTCCTTACAGGCAGACACAGTGGGGTTCCCCCAAACACACACACACACACTGTCACACTCACAACACAGCACTCACACTGTTCCTTGCAGAGCCATCACCACTTGGAACTGCCCTGACATACCCAAAAACGTTGTCCCGAGACACACATACACAAGAAACACACAGAAACACCCATCGACTTTTTCTTACAGGCATACAAAATGGTTTCCCGCAAACACACACACACACACACACACACACTATCACACTCACAACACAGCACTCACACTGGGTCTCCCGCAGAACCCTCAACACTTGAAACTGCCCTAACATACTCTCAAACGTGGCCCGACACACACATATACAAGTAACACACAAACACCCATCGACTTTTTCTTACAGTCATACACAATGGTTTCCCTGAAACACACACACAGACACACACACACAAACTGTCACACTCACAACACAGCACTCACATTGGGTCTCCGGCATAACCATCAACACTTCGAACTGCCCTAACATACTCAAAAACGTGGTCCCGACACACACATACGCAAGAAACACAACCAAACACCCATCGACTTTTTCGTAAAGGCATACACAGTGGGGTTTCGAAACACACACAGACACACACACACACTGTCACACTCACAACACAGCACTCACACTGGGTCGCCAGCAGAGCCATCGACACTTGGAACTGACCTAACATATTCACAAACGTTGTCCCGAAACACACATACAGAAGAAACACACACAAACACCCATCGACTTTTTCTTACAGGCATACAAATGGTTTCCCGCAAACACACACACACACACACACACACACACACACACAATGTCACCCTCACAACACAGCACTCACACTGGATCTCCAGCAGAGCCATGAACACTTGGAACTGCACTGACACGCTCACATACGTGCTCCCGAAACACAGATACACAAGAAACACACACAAACACCCATCGACATTTCCTTACAGGCAGACACAGTGGGGTTCCCCCAAACACACACACACACACTGTCACACTCACAACACAGCACTCACACTGTTCCTTGCAGAGCCATCACCTTTTGGAACTGCCCTGACATACCCAAAAACGTTGTCCCGAGACACACATACACAAGAAACACACAGAAACACCCATCGACTTTTTCTTACAGGCATACAAAATGGTTTCCCGCAAACACACACACACACACACACACTATCACACTCACAACACAGCACTCACACTGGGTCTCCCGCAGAACCCTCAACACTTGAAACTGCCCTAACATACTCTCAAACGTGGCCCGACACACACATATACAAGTAACACACAAACACCCATCGACTTTTTCTTACAGTCATACACAATGGTTTCCCTGAAACACACACACAGACACACACACACACACTGTCACACTCACAACACAGCACTCACATTGGGTCTCCGGCATAACCATCAACACTTCGAACTGCCCTAACATACTCAAAAACGTGGTCCCAACACACACATACGCAAGAAACACAACCAAACACCCATCGACTTTTTCGTAAAGGCATACACAGTGGGGTTCGAAACACACACACAGACACACACACACACACTGTCACACTCACAACACAGCACTCACACTGGGTGTCCAGCAGAGCCATCGACACTTGGAACTGACCTAACATATTCACAAACGTGGTCCCGAAACACACATACAGAAGAAACACACACAAACACCCATCGACTTTTTCTTACAGGCATACAAATGGTTTCCCGCAACACACACACACTCACACACACACACACACACACACAATGTCACCCTCACAACACAGCACTCACACTGGATCTCCAGCAGAGCCATGAACACTTGGAACTGCCCTGACACACTCACATACGTGCTCCCGAAACACAGATACACAAGAAACACACACAAACACCCATCGACATTTCCTTACAGGCAGACACAGTGGGGTTCCCCCAAACACACACACACACACTGTCACACTCAAAACACAGCACTCACACTGTTCCTTGCAGAGCCATCACCACTTGGAACTGCCCTGACATACCCAAAAACGTTGTCCCGAGACACACATACACAAGAAACACACAGAAACACCCATCGACTTTTTCTTACAGGCATACAAAATGGTTTCCCGCAAACACACACACACACACACACACACTATCACACTCACAACACAGCACTCACACTGGGTCTCCCGCAGAACCCTCAACACTTGAAACTGCCCTAACATACTCTCAAACGTGGCCCGACACACACATATACAAGTAACACACAAACACCCATCGACTTTTTCTTACAGTCATACACAATGGTTTCCCTGAAACACACACACAGACACACACACACAAACTGTCACACTCACAACACAGCACTCACATTGGGTCTCCGGCATAACCATCAAAACTTCGAACTGCCCTAACATACTCAAAAACGTGGTCCCGACACACACATACGCAAGAAACACAACCAAACACCCATCGACTTTTTCGTAAAGGCATACACAGTGGGGTTCGAAACACACACACAGACACACACACACACACTGTCACACTCACAACACAGCACTCACACTGGGTGTCCAGCAGAGCCATCGACACTTGGAACTGACCTAACATATTCACAAACGTGGTCCCGAAACACAAATACAGAAGAAACACACACAAACACCCATCGACATTTTCTTACAGGCATACAAATGGTTTCCCGCAACACACACACACACACACACACACACAATGTCACCCTCACAACACAGCACTCACACTGGATCTCCAGCAGAGCCATGAACACTTGGAACTGCCCTGACACACTCACATACGTGCTCCCGAAACACAGATACACAAGAAACACACACAAACACCCATCGACATTTCCTTACAGGCAGACACAGTGGGGTTCCCCCAAACACACACACACACACTGTCACACTCACAACACAGCACTCACACTGTTCCTTGCAGAGCCATCACCACTTGGAACTGCCCTGACATACCCAAATACGTTGTCCCGAGACACACATACACAAGAAACACACAGAAACACCCATCGACTTTTTCTTACAGGCATACAAAATGGTTTCCCGCAAACACACACACACACACACACACACACATACACTATCACACTCACAACACAGCACTCACACTGGGTCTCCCGCAGAACCCTCAACACTTGAAACTGCCCTAACATACTCTCAAACGTGGCCCGACACACACATATACAAGTAACACACAAACACCCATCGACTTTTTCTTACAGTCATACACAACGGTTTCCCTGAAACACACACACAGACACACACACACAAACTGTCACACTCACAACACAGCACTCACATTGGGTCTCCGGCATAACCATCAACACTTCGAACTGCCCTAACATACTCAAAAACGTGGTCCCGACACACACATACGCAAGAAACACAACCAAACACCCATCGACTTTTTCGTAAAGGCATACACAGTGGGGTTCGAAACACACACACAGACACACACACACACACTGTCACACTCACAACACAGCACTCACACTGGGTCTCCAGCAGAGCCATCAACACTTGGAACTGACCTAACATATTCACAAACGTGGTCCCGAAACACACATACAGAAGAAACACACACAAACACCCATCGACTTTTTCTTACAGGCATACAAATGGTTTCCCGCAACACACACACACTCACACACACACACAATGTCACCCTCACAACACAGTACTCACACTGGATCTCCAGCAGAGCCATGAACACTTGGAACTGCCCTGACACACTCACATACGTGCTCCCGAAACACAGATACACAAGAAACACACACAAACACCCATCGACATTTCCTTACAGGCAGACACAGTGGGGTTCCCCCAAACACACACACACACACTGTCACACTCACAACACAGCACTCACACTGGGTCTCCCGCAGAACCCTCAACACTTGAAACTGCCCTAACATACTCTCAAACGTGGCCCGACACACACATATACAAGTAACACACAAACACCCATCGACTTTTTCTTACAGTCATACACAATGGTTTCCCTGAAACACACACACAGACACACACACACAAACTGTCACACTCACAACACAGCACTCACATTGGGTCTCCGGCATAACCATCAACACTTCGAACTGCCCTAACATACTCAAAAACGTGGTCCCGACACACACATACGCAAGAAACACAACCAAACACCCATCGACTTTTTCGTAAAGTCATACACAGTGGGGTTCGAAACACACACACAGACACACACACACACACTGTCACACTCACAACACAGCACTCACACTGGGTCTCCAGCAGAGCCATCAACACTTGGAACTGACCTAACATATTCACAAACGTGGTCCCGAAACACACATACAGAAGAAACACACACAAACACCCATCGACTTTTTCTTACAGGCATACAAATGGTTTCCCGCAACACACACACACACACACACACACACACACACACAATGTCACCCTCACAACACAGCACTCACACTGGATCTCCAGCAGAGCCATGAACACTTGGAACTGCCCTGACACACTCACATACGTGCTCCTGAAACACAGATACACAAGAAACACACACAAACACCCATCGACATTTCCTTACTGGCAGACACAGTGGGGTTCCCCCAAACACACACACACACACTGTCACACTCACAACACAGCACTCACACTGTTCCTTGCAGAGCCATCACCACTTGGAACTGCCCTGACATACCCAAAAACGTTATCCCGAGACACACATACACAAGAAACACACAGAAACACCCATCGACTTTTTCTTACAGGCATACAAAATGGTTTCCCGCAAACACACACACACACACACACACACATACACTATCACACTCACAACACAGCACTCACACTGGGTCTCCCGCAGAACCCTCAACACTTGAAACTGCCCTAACATACTCTCAAACGTAGCCCGACACACACATATACAAGTAACACACAAACACCCATCGACTTTTTCTTACAGTCATACACAATGGTTTCCCTGAAACACACACACAGACACACACACACAAACTGTCACACTCACAACACAGCACTCACATTGGGTCTCCGGCATAACCATCAACACTTCGAACTGCCCTAACATACTCAAAAACGTGGTCCCGACACACACATACGCAAGAAACACAACCAAACACCCATCGACTTTTTCGTAAAGGCATACACAGTGGGGTTCGAAACACACACACAGACACACACACACACACTGTCACACTCACAACACAGCACTCACACTGGGTCTCCAGCAGAGCCATCAACACTTGGAACTGACCTAACATATTCACAAACGTGGTCCCGAAACACACATACAGAAGAAACACACACAAACACCCATCGACTTTTTCTTACAGGCATACAAATGGTTTCCCGCAACACACACACACACACACACACACACACAATGTCACCCTCACAACACAGCACTCACACTGGATCTCCAGCAGAGCCATGAACACTTGGAACTGCCCTGACACACTCACATACGTGCTCCCGAAACACAGATACACAAGAAACACACACAAACACCCATCGACATTTCCTTACAGGCAGACACAGTGGGGTTCCCCCAAACACACACACACACACTGTCACACTCACAACACAGCACTCACACTGTTCCTTGCAGAGCCATCACCACTTGGAACTGCCCTGACATACCCAAATACGTTGTCCCGAGACACACATACACAAGAAACACACAGAAACACCCATCGACTTTTTCTTACAGGCATCCAAAATGGTTTCCCGCACACACACACACACACACACATACACTATCACACTCACAACACAGCACTCACACTGGGTCTCCCGCAGAACCCTCAACACTTGAAACTGCCCTAACATACTCTCAAACGTGGCCCGACACACACATATACAAGTAACACACAAACACCCATCGACTTTTTCTTACAGTCATACACAATGGTTTCCCTGAAACACACACACAGACACACACACACACACTGTCACACTCACAACACAGCACTCACATTGGGTCTCCGGCATAACCATCAACACTTCGAACTGCCCTAACATACTCAAAAACGTGGTCCCAACACACACATACGCAAGAAACACAACCAAACACCCATCGACTTTTTCGTAAAGGCATACACAGTGGGGTTCAAAACACACACACAGACACACACACACACACTGTCACACTCACAACACAGCACTCACACTGGGTCGCCAGCAGAGCCATCGACACTTGGAACTGACCTAACATATTCACAAACGTGGTCCCGAAACACACATACAGAAGAAACACACACAAACACCCATCGACTTTTTCTTACAGGCATACAAATGGTTTCCCGCAACACACACACACACACACACACACACACACACAATGTCACCCTCACAACACAGCACTCACCCTGGATCTCCAGCAGAGCCATGAACACTTGGAACTGCCCTGACACACTCACATACGTGCTCCCGAAACACAGATACACAAGAAACACACACAAACACCCATCGACATTTCCTTACAGGCAGACACAGTGGGGTTCCCCCAAACACACACACACACACTGTCACACTCAAAACACAGCACTCACACTGTTCCTTGCAGAGCCATCACCATTTGGAACTGCCCTGACATACCCAAAAACGTTGTCCCGAGACACACATACACAAGAAACACACAGAAACACCCATCGACTTTTTCTTACAGGCATACAAAATGGTTTCCCGCAAACACACACACACACACACACACACACTATCACACTCACAACACAGCACTCACACTGGGTCTCCCGCAGAACCCTCAACACTTGAAACTGCCCTAACATACTCTCAAACGTGGCCCGACACACACATATACAAGTAACACACAAACACCCATCGACTTTTTCTTACAGTCATACACAATGGTTTCCCTGAAACACACACACAGACACACACACACAAACTGTCACACTCACAACACAGCACTCACATTGGGTCTCCGGCATAACCATCAAAACTTCGAACTGCCCTAACATACTCAAAAACGTGGTCCCGACACACACATACGCAAGAAACACAACCAAACACCCATCGACTTTTTCGTAAAGGCATACACAGTGGGGTTCGAAACACACACACAGACACACACACACACTGTCACACTCACAACACAGCACTCACACTGGGTGTCCAGCAGAGCCATCAACACTTGGAACTGACCTAACATATTCACAAACGTGGTCCCGAAACACACATACAGAAGAAACACACACAAACACCCATCGACTTTTTCTTACAGGCATACAAATGGTTTCCCGCAACACACACACACACACACACACACAATGTCACCCTCACAACACAGCACTCACACTGGATCTCCAGCAGAGCCATGAACACTTGGAACTGCCCTGACACACTCACATACGTGCTCCCGAAACACAGATACACAAGAAACACACACAAACACCCATCGACATTTCCTTACAGGCAGACACAGTGGGGTTCCCCCAAACACACACACACACACTGTCACACTCACAACACAGCACTCACACTGTTCCTTGCAGAGCCATCACCACTTGGAACTGCCCTGACATACCCAAATACGTTGTCCCGAGACACACATACACAAGAAACACACAGAAACACCCATCGACTTTTTCTTACAGGCATACAAAATGGTTTCCCGCAAACACACACACACACACACACATACACTATCACACTCACAACACAGCACTCACACTGGGTCTCCCGCAGAACCCTCAACACTTGAAACTGCCCTAACATACTCTCAAACGTGGCCCGACACACACATATACAAGTAACACACAAACACCCATCGACTTTTTCTTACAGTCATACACAATGGTTTCCCTGAAACACACACACAGACACACACACACAAACTGTCACACTCACAACACAGCACTCACATTGGGTCTCCGGCATAACCATCAACACTTCGAATTGCCCTAACATACTCAAAAACGTGGTCCCGACACACACATACGCAAGAAACACAACCAAACACCCATCGACTTTTTCGTAAAGGCATACACAGTGGGGTTCGAAACACACACACAGACACACACACACACACTGTCACACTCACAACACAGCACTCACACTGGGTCTCCAGCAGAGCCATCAACACTTGGAACTGACCTAACATATTCACAAACGTGGTCCCGAAACACACATACAGAAGAAACACACACAAACACCCATCGACTTTTTCTTACAGGCATACAAATGGTTTCCTGCAACACACACACACACACACACACACACAATGTCACCCTCACAACACAGCACTCACACTGGATCTCCAGCAGAGCCATGAACACTTGGAACTGCCCTGACACACTCACATACGTGCTCCCGAAACACAGATACACAAGAAACACACACAAACACCCATCGACATTTCCTTACTGGCAGACACAGTGGGGTTCCCCCAAACACACACACACACACTGTCACACTCACAACACAGCACTCACACTGTTCCTTGCAGAGCCATCACCACTTGGAACTGCCCTGACATACCCAAATACGTTGTCCGGAGACACACATACACAAGAAACACACAGAAACACCCATCGACTTTTTCTTACAGGCATACAAAATGGTTTCCCGCAAACACACACACACACACACACACACATACACTATCACACTCACAACACAGCACTCACACTGGGTCTCCCGCAGAACCCTCAACACTTGAAACTGCCCTAACATACTCTCAAACGTGTCCCGACACACACATATACAAGTAACACACAAACACCCATCGACTTTTTCTTACAGTCATACACAATGGTTTCCCTGAAACACACACACAGACACACACACACAAACTGTCACACTCACAACACAGCACTCACATTGGGTCTCCGGCATAACCATCAACACTTCGAACTGCCCTAACATACTCAAAAACGTGGTCCCGACACACACATACGCAAGAAACACAACCAAACACCCATCGACTTTTTCGTAAAGGCATACACAGTGGGGTTTCGAAACACACACAGACACACACACACACTGTCACACTCACAACACAGCACTCACACTGGGTCGCCAGCAGAGCCATCGACACTTGGAACTGACCTAACATATTCACAAACGTTGTCCCGAAACACACATACAGAAGAAACACACACAAACACCCATCGACTTTTTCTTACAGGCATACAAATGGTTTCCCGCAAACACACACACACACACACACACACACACACACAATGTCACCCTCACAACACAGCACTCACACTGGATCTCCAGCAGAGCCATGAACACTTGGAACTGCACTGACACGCTCACATACGTGCTCCCGAAACACAGATACACAAGAAACACACACAAACACCCATCGACATTTCCTTACAGGCAGACACAGTGGGGTTCCCCCAAACACACACACACACACTGTCACACTCACAACACAGCACTCACACTGTTCCTTGCAGAGCCATCACCACTTGGAACTGCCCTGACATACCCAAAAACGTTGTCCCGAGACACACATACACAAGAAACACACAGAAACACCCATCGACTTTTTCTTACAGGCATACAAAATGGTTTCCCGCAAACACACACACACACACACACACTATCACACTCACAACACAGCACTCACACTGGGTCTCCCGCAGAACCCTCAACACTTGAAACTGCCCTAACATACTCTCAAACGTGGCCCGACACACACATATACAAGTAACACACAAACACCCATCGACTTTTTCTTACAGTCATACACAATGGTTTCCCTGAAACACACACACAGACACACACACACACACTGTCACACTCACAACACAGCACTCACATTGGGTCTCCGGCATAACCATCAACACTTCGAACTGCCCTAACATACTCAAAAACGTGTTCCCAACACACACATACGCAAGAAACACAACCAAACACCCATCGACTTTTTCGTAAAGGCATACACAGTGGGGTTCGAAACACACACACAGACACACACACACACACTGTCACACTCACAACACAGCACTCACACTGGGTCGCCAGCAGAGCCATCGACACTTGGAACTGACCTAACATATTCACAAACGTGGTCCCGAAACACACATACAGAAGAAACACACACAAACACCCATCGACATTTTCTTACAGGCATACAAATGGTTTCCCGCAACACACACACACTCACACACACACACACACACACAATGTCACCCTCACAACACAGCACTCACACCTGATATCCAGCAGAGCCATGAACACTTGGAACTGCCCTGACACACTCACATACGTGCTCCCGAAACACAGATACACAAGAAACACACACAAACACCCATCGACATTTCCTTACAGGCAGACACAGTGGGGTTCCCCCAAACACACACACACACACTGTCACACTCAAAACACAGCACTCACACTGTTCCTTGCAGAGCCATCACCATTTGGAACTGCCCTGACATACCCAAAAACGTTGTCCCGAGACACACATACACAAGAAACACACAGAAACACCCATCGACTTTTTCTTACAGGCATACAAAATGGTTTCCCGCAAACACACACACACACACACACACACACACTATCACACTCACAACACAGCACTCACACTGGGTCTCCCGCAGAACCCTCAACACTTGAAACTGCCCTAACATACTCTCAAACGTGGCCCGACACACACATATACAAGTAACACACAAACACCCATCGACTTTTTCTTACAGTCATACACAATGGTTTCCCTGAAACACACACACAGACACACACACACAAACTGTCACACTCACAACACAGCACTCACATTGGGTCTCCGGCATAACCATCAAAACTTCGAACTGCCCTAACATACTCAAAAACGTGGTCCCAACACACACATACGCAAGAAACACAACCAAACACCCATCGACTTTTTCGTAAAGGCATACACAGTGGGGTTCGAAACACACACACAGACACACACACACACACTGTCACACTCACAACACAGCACTCACACTGGGTGTCCAGCAGAGCCATCGACACTTGGAACTGACCTAACATATTCACAAACGTGGTCCCGAAACACACATACAGAAGAAACACACACAAACACCCATCGACTTTTTCTTACAGGCATACAAATGGTTTCCCGCAACACACACACACACACACACACACACACAATGTCACCCTCACAACACAGCACTCACACTGGATCTCCAGCAGAGCCATGAACACTTGGAACTGCCCTGACACACTCACATACGTGCTCCCGAAACACAGATACACAAGAAACACACACAAACACCCATCGACATTTCCTTACAGGCAGACACAGTGGGGTTCCCCCAAACACACACACACACACTGTCACACTCACAACACAGCACTCACACTGTTCCTTGCAGAGCCATCACCACTTGGAACTGCCCTGACATACCCAAATACGTTGTCCCGAGACACACATACACAAGAAACACACAGAAACACCCATCGACTTTTTCTTACAGGCATACAAAATGGTTTCCCGCAAACACACACACACACACACACACATACACTATCACACTCACAACACAGCACTCACACTGGGTCTCCCGCAGAACCCTCAACACTTGAAACTGCCCTAACATACTCTCAAACGTGGCCCGACACACACATATACAAGTAACACACAAACACCCATCGACTTTTTCTTACAGTCATACACAATGGTTTCCCTGAAACACACACACAGACACACACACACAAACTGTCACACTCACAACACAGCACTCACATTGGGTCTCCGGCATAACCATCAACACTTCGAACTGCCCTAACATACTCAAAAACGTGGTCCCGACACACACATACGCAAGAAACACAACCAAACACCCATCGACTTTTTCGTAAAGGCATACACAGTGGGGTTTCGAAACACACACAGACACACACACACACTGTCACACTCACAACACAGCACTCACACTGGGTCGCCAGCAGAGCCATCGACACTTGGAACTGACCTAACATATTCACAAACGTTGTCCCGAAACACACATACAGAAGAAACACACACAAACACCCATCGACTTTTTCTTACAGGCATACAAATGGTTTCCCGCAAACACACACACACACACACACACACACACACACACACACACACAATGTCACCCTCACAACACAGCACTCACACTGGATCTCCAGCAGAGCCATGAACACTTGGAACTTCACTGACACGCTCACATACGTGCTCCCGAAACACAGATACACAAGAAACACACACAAACACCCATCGACATTTCCTTACAGGCAGACACAGTGGGGTTCCCCCAAACACACACACACACACTGTCACACTCACAACACAGCACTCACACTGTTCCTTGCAGAGCCATCACCACTTGGAACTGCCCTGACATACCCAAATATGTTGTCCCGAGACACACATACACAAGAAACACACAGAAACACCCATCGACTTTTTCTTACAGGCATACAAAATGGTTTCCCGCAAACACATACACACACACACATACACTATCACACTCACAACACAGCACTCACACTGGGTCTCCCGCAGAACCCTCAACACTTGAAACTGCCCTAACATACTCTCAAACGTGGCCCGACACACACATATACAAGTAACACACAAACACCCATCGACTTTTTCTTACAGTCATACACAATGGTTTCCCTGAAACACACACACAGACACACACACACACACTGTCACACTCACAACACAGCACTCACATTGGGTCTCCGGCATAACCATCAACACTTCGAACTGCCCTAACATACTCAAAAACGTGGTCCCAACACACACATACGCAAGAAACACAACCAAACACCCATCGACTTTTTCGTAAAGGCATACACAGTGGGGTTCGAAACACACACACAGACACACACACACACACTGTCACACTCACAACACAGCACTCACACTGGGTCGCCAGCAGAGCCATCGACACTTGGAACTGACCTAACATATTCACAAACGTGGTCCCGAAACACACATACAGAAGAAACACACACAAACACCCATCGACTTTTTCTTACAGGCATACAAATGGTTTCCCGCAACACACACACACACACACACACACACACACACACACAATGTCACCCTCACAACACAGCACTCACACTGGATCTCCAGCAGAGCCATGAACACTTGGAACTGCCCTGACACACTCACATACGTGCTCCCGAAACACAGATACACAAGAAACACACACAAACACCCATCGACATTTCCTTACCGGCAGACACAGTGGGGTTCCCCCAAACACACACACACACACTGTCACACTCACAACACAGCACTCACACTGTTCCTTGCAGAGCCATCACCACTTGGAACTGCCCTGACATACCCAAATACGTTGTCCCGAGACACACATACACAAGAAACACACAGAAACACCCATCGACTTTTTCTTACAGGCATACAAAATGGTTTCCCGCAAACACACACACACACACACACATACACTATCACACTCACAACACAGCACTCACACTGGGTCTCCCGCAGAACCCTCAACACTTGAAACTGCCCTAACATACTCTCAAACGTGGCCCGACACACACATATACAAGTAACACACAAACACCCATCGACTTTTTCTTACAGTCATACACAATGGTTTCCCTGAAACACACACACAGACACACACACACAAACTGTCACACTCACAACACAGCACTCACATTGGGTCTCCGGCATAACCATCAACACTTCGAACTGCCCTAACATACTCAAAAACGTGGTCCCGACACACACATACGCAAGAAACACAACCAAACACCCATCGACTTTTTCGTAAAGGCATACACAGTGGGGTTCGAAACACACACACAGACACACACACACACACTGTCACACTCACAACACAGCACTCACACTGGGTCTCCAGCAGAGCCATCAACACTTGGAACTGACCTAACATATTCACAAACGTGGTCCCGAAACACACATACAGAAGAAACACACACAAACACCCATCGACTTTTTCTTACAGGCATACAAATGGTTTCCCGCAACACACACACACACACACACACACACACACAATGTCACCCTCACAACACAGCACTCACACTGGATCTCCAGCAGAGCCATGAACACTTGGAACTGCCCTGACACACTCACATACGTGCTCCCGAAACACAGATACACAAGAAACACACACAAACACCCATCGACATTTCCTTACTGGCAGACACAGTGGGGTTCCCCCAAACACACACACACACACTGTCACACTCACAACACAGCACTCACACTGTTCCTTGCAGAGCCATCACCACTTGGAACTGCCCTGACATACCCAAATACGTTGTCCGGAGACACACATACACAAGAAACACACAGAAACACCCATCGACTTTTTCTTACAGGCATACAAAATGGTTTCCCGCAAACACACACACACACACACACACACATACACTATCACACTCACAACACAGCACTCACACTGGGTCTCCCGCAGAACCCTCAACACTTGAAACTGCCCTAACATACTCTCAAACGTGGCCCGACACACACATATACAAGTAACACACAAACACCCATCGACTTTTTCTTACAGTCATACACAATGGTTTCCCTGAAACACACACACAGACACACACACACAAACTGTCACACTCACAACACAGCACTCACATTGGGTCTCCGGCATAACCATCAACACTTCGAACTGCCCTAACATACTCAAAAACGTGGTCCCGACACACACATACGCAAGAAACACAACCAAACACCCATCGACTTTTTCGTAAAGGCATACACAGTGGGGTTTCGAAACACACACAGACACACACACACACTGTCACACTCACAACACAGCACTCACACTGGGTCGCCAGCAGAGCCATCGGCACTTGGAACTGACCTAACATATTCACAAACGTGGTCCCGAAACACACATACAGAAGAAACACACACAAACACCCATCGACTTTTTCTTACAGGCATACAAATGGTTTCCCGCAAACACACACACACACACACACACAATGTCACCCTCACAACACAGCACTCACACTGGATCTCCAGCAGAGCCATGAACACTTGGAACTGCACTGACACGCTCACATACGTGCTCCCGAAACACAGATACACAAGAAACACACACAAACACCCATCGACATTTCCTTACAGGCAGACACAGTGGGGTTCCCCCAAACACACACACACACACTGTCACACTCACAACACAGCACTCACACTGTTCCTTGCAGAGCCATCACCACTTGGAACTGCCCTGACATACCCAAAAACGTTGTCCCGAGACACACATACACAAGAAACACACAGAAACACCCATCGACTTTTTCTTACAGGCATACAAAATGGTTTCCCGCAAACACACACACACACACACACACACACTATCACACTCACAACACAGCACTCACACTGGGTCTCCCGCAGAACCCTCAACACTTGAAACTGCCCTAACATACTCTCAAACGTGGCCCGACACACACATATTCAAGTAACACACAAACACCCATCGACTTTTTCTTACAGTCATACACAATGGTTTCCCTGAAACACACACACAGACACACACACACAAACTGTCACACTCACAACACAGCACTCACATTGGGTCTCCGGCATAACCATCAACACTTCGAACTGCCCTAACATACTCAAAAACGTGGTCCCGACACACACATACGCAAGAAACACAACCAAACACCCATCGACTTTTTCGTAAAGGCATACACAGTGGGGTTTCGAAACACACACAGACACACACACACACTGTCACACTCACAACACAGCACTCACACTGGGTCGCCAGCAGAGCCATCGACACTTGGAACTGACCTAACATATTCACAAACGTTGTCCCGAAACACACATACAGAAGAAACACACACAAACACCCATCGACTTTTTCTTACAGGCATACAAATGGTTTCCCGCAAACACACACACACACACACACACACACAATGTCACCCTCACAACACAGCACTCACACTGGATCTCCAGCAGAGCCATGAACACTTGGAACTGCACTGACACGCTCACATACGTGCTCCCGAAACACAGATACACAAGAAACACACACAAACACCCATCGACATTTCCTTACAGGCAGACACAGTGGGGTTCCCCCAAACACACACACACACACACTGTCACACTCACAACACAGCACTCACACTGTTCCTTGCAGAGCCATCACCACTTGGAACTGCCCTGACATACCCAAATACGTTGTCCCGAGACACACATACACAAGAAACACACAGAAACACCCATCGACTTTTTCTTACAGGCATACAAAATGGTTTCCCGCAAACACACACACACACACACACACTATCACACTCACAACACAGCACTCACACTGGGTCTCCCGCAGAACCCTCAACACTTGAAACTGCCCTAACATACTCTCAAACGTGGCCCGACACACACATATACAAGTAACACACAAACACCCATCGACTTTTTCTTACAGTCATACACAATGGTTTCCCTGAAACACACACACAGACACACACACACACACTGTCACACTCACAACACAGCACTCACATTGGGTCTCCGGCATAACCATCAACACTTCGAACTGCCCTAACATACTCAAAAACGTGGTCCCAACACACACATACGCAAGAAACACAACCAAACACCCATCGACTTTTTCGTAAAGGCATACACAGTGGGGTTCGAAACACACACACAGACACACACACACACACTGTCACACTCACAACACAGCACTCACACTGGGTCGCCAGCAGAGCCATCGACACTTGGAACTGACCTAACATATTCACAAACGTGGTCCCGAAACACACATACAGAAGAAACACACACAAACACCCATCGACTTTTTCTTACAGGCATACAAATGGTTTCCCGCAACACACACACACTCACACACACACACACACACACAATGTCACCCTCACAACACAGCACTCACACTGGATCTCCAGCAGAGCCATGAACACTTGGAACTGCCCTGACACACTCACATACGTGCTCCCGAAACACAGATACACAAGAAACACACACAAACACCCATCGACATTTCCTTACAGGCAGACACAGTGGGGTTCCCCCAAACACACACACACACACTGTCACACTCAAAACACAGCACTCACACTGTTCCTTGCAGAGCCATCACCATTTGGAACTGCCCTGACATACCCAAAAACGTTGTCCCGAGACACACATACACAAGAAACACACAGAAACACCCATCGACTTTTTCTTACAGGCATACAAAATGGTTTCCCGCAAACACACACACACACACACACACACTATCACACTCACAACACAGCACTCACACTGGGTCTCCCGCAGAACCCTCAACACTTGAAACTGCCCTAACATACTCTCAAACGTGGCCCGACACACACATATACAAGTAACACACAAACACTCATCGACTTTTTCTTACAGTCATACACAATGGTTTCCCTGAAACACACACACAGACACACACACACAAACTGTCACACTCACAACACAGCACTCACATTGGGTCTCCGGCATAACCATCAACACTTCGAACTGCCCTAACATACTCAAAAACGTGGTCCCGACACACACATACGCAAGAAACACAACCAAACACCCATCGACTTTTTCGTAAAGGCATACACAGTGGGGTTCGAAACACACACACAGACACACACACACACACTGTCACACTCACAACACAGCACTCACACTGGGTGTCCAGCAGAGCCATCGACACTTGGAACTGACCTAACATATTCACAAACGTGGTCCCGAAACACACATACAGAAGAAACACACACAAACACCCATCGACATTTTCTTACAGGCATACAAATGGTTTCCCGCAACACACACACACACACACACACACACAATGTCACCCTCACAACACAGCACTCACACTGGATCTCCAGCAGAGCCATGAACACTTGGAACTGCCCTGACACACTCACATACGTGCTCCCGAAACACAGATACACAAGAAACACACACAAACACCCATCGACATTTCCTTACAGGCAGACACAGTGGGGTTCCCCCAAACACACACACACACACTGTCACACTCAAAACACAGCACTCACACTGTTCCTTGCAGAGCCATCACCATTTGGAACTGCCCTGACATACCCAAAAACGTTGTCCCGAGACACACATACACAAGAAACACACAGAAACACCCATCGACTTTTTCTTACAGGCATACAAAATGGTTTCCCGCAAACACACACACACACACACACACACTATCACACTCACAACACAGCACTCACACTGGGTCTCCCGCAGAACCCTCAACACTTGAAACTGCCCTAACATACTCTCAAACGTGGCCCGACACACACATATACAAGTAACACACAAACACCCATCGACTTTTTCTTACAGTCATACACAATGGTTTCCCTGAAACACACACACAGACACACACACACAAACTGTCACACTCACAACACAGCACTCACATTGGGTCTCCGGCATAACCATCAAAACTTCGAACTGCCCTAACATACTCAAAAACGTGGTCCCGACACACACATACGCAAGAAACACAACCAAACACCCATCGACTTTTTCGTAAAGGCATACACAGTGGGGTTCGAAACACACACACAGACACACACACACACACTGTCACACTCACAACACAGCACTCACACTGGGTGTCCAGCAGAGCCATCGACACTTGGAACTGACCTAACATATTCACAAACGTGGTCCCGAAACACACATACAGAAGAAACACACACAAACACCCATCGACATTTTCTTACAGGCATACAAATGGTTTCCCGCAACACACACACACACACACACACACACACAATGTCACCCTCACAACACAGCACTCACACTGGATCTCCAGCAGAGCCATGAACACTTGGAACTGCCCTGACACACTCACATACGTGCTCCCGAAACACAGATACACAAGAAACACACACAAACACCCATCGACATTTCCTTACAGGCAGACACAGTGGGGTTCCCCCAAACACACACACACACACTGTCACACTCACAACACAGCACTCACACTGTTCCTTGCAGAGCCATCACCACTTGGAACTGCCCTGACATACCCAAATACGTTGTCCCGAGACACACATACACAAGAAACACACAGAAACACCCATCGACTTTTTCTTACAGGCATACAAAATGGTTTCCCGCAAACACACACACACACACACACACACACATACACTATCACACTCACAACACAGCACTCACACTGGGTCTCCCGCAGAACCCTCAACACTTGAAACTGCCCTAACATACTCTCAAACGTGGCCCGACACACACATATACAAGTAACACACAAACACCCATCGACTTTTTCTTACAGTCATACACAATGGTTTCCCTGAAACACACACACAGACACACACACACAAACTGTCACACTCACAACACAGCACTCACATTGGGTCTCCGGCATAACCATCAACACTTCGAACTGCCCTAACATACTCAAAAACGTGGTCCCGACACACACATACGCAAGAAACACAACCAAACACCCATCGACTTTTTCGTAAAGGCATACACAGTGGGGTTTCGAAACACACACAGACACACACACACACTGTCACACTCACAACACAGCACTCACACTGGGTCGCCAGCAGAGCCATCGACACTTGGAACTGACCTAACATATTCACAAACGTTGTCCCGAAACACACATACAGAAGAAACACACACAAACACCCATCGACTTTTTCTTACAGGCATACAAATGGTTTCCCGCAAACACACACACACACACACACACACACACAATGTCACCCTCACAACACAGCACTCACACTGGATCTCCAGCAGAGCCATGAACACTTGGAACTGCACTGACACGCTCACATACGTGCTCCCGAAACACAGATACACAAGAAACACACACAAACACCCATCGACATTTCCTTACAGGCAGACACAGTGGGGTTCCCCCAAACACACACACACACACTGTCACACTCACAACACAGCACTCACACTGTTCCTTGCAGAGCCATCACCACTTGGAACTGCCCTGACATACCCAAAAACGTTGTCCCGAGACACACATACACAAGAAACACACAGAAACACCCATCGACTTTTTCTTACAGGCATACAAAATGGTTTCCCGCAAACACACACACACACACACACACACAGACTATCACACTCACAACACAGCACTCACACTGGGTCTCCCGCAGAACCCTCAACACTTGAAACTGCCCTAACATACTCTCAAACGTGGCCCGACACACACATATACAAGTAACACACAAACACCCATCGACTTTTTCTTACAGTCATACACAATGGTTTCCCTGAAACACACACACAGACACACACACACAAACTGTCACACTCACAACACAGCACTCACATTGGGTCTCCGGCATAACCATCAACACTTCGAACTGCCCTAACATACTCAAAAACGTGGTCCCGACACACACATACGCAAGAAACACAACCAAACACCCATCGACTTTTTCGTAAAGGCATACACAGTGGGGTTTCGAAACACACACAGACACACACACACACTGTCACACTCAGAACACAGCACTCACACTGGGTCGCCAGCAGAGCCATCGACACTTGGAACTGACCTAACATATTCACAAACGTTGTCCCGAAACACACATACAGAAGAAACACACACAAACACCCATCGACTTTTTCTTACAGGCATACAAATGGTTTCCCGCAAACACACACACACACACACACACACAATGTCACCCTCACAACACAGCACTCACACTGGATCTCCAGCAGAGCCATGAACACTTGGAACTGCACTGACACGCTCACATACGTGCTCCCGAAACACAGATACACATGAAACACACACAAACACCCATCGACATTTCCTTACAGGCAGACACAGTGGGGTTCCCCCAAACACACACACACACACTGTCACACTCACAACACAGCACTCACACTGTTCCTTGCAGAGCCATCACCACTTGGAACTGCCCTGACATACCCAAAAACGTTGTCCCGAGACACACATACACAAGAAACACACAGAAACACCCATCGACTTTTTCTTACAGGCATACAAAATGGTTTCCCGCAAACACACACACACACACACACACACACTATCACACTCACAACACAGCACTCACACTGGGTCTCCCGCAGAACCCTCAACACTTGAAACTGCCCTAACATACTCTCAAACGTGGCCCGACACACACATATACAAGTAACACACAAACACCCATCGACTTTTTCTTACAGTCATACACAATGGTTTCCCTGAAACACACACACAGACACACACACACACACTGTCACACTCACAACACAGCACTCACATTGGGTCTCCGGCATAACCATCAACACTTCGAACTGCCCTTACATACTCAAAAACGTGGTCCCAACACACACATACGCAAGAAACACAACCAAACACCCATCGACTTTTTCGTAAAGGCATACACAGTGGGGTTCGAAACACACACACAGACACACACACACACACTGTCACACTCACAACACAGCACTCACACTGGGTCGCCAGCAGAGCCATCGACACTTGGAACTGACCTAACATATTCACAAACGTGGTCCCGAAACACACATACAGAAGAAACACACACAAACACCCATCGACTTTTTCTTACAGGCATACAAATGGTTTCCCGCAACACACACACACTCACACACAACACACACACACAATGTCACCCTCACAACACAGCACTCACACTGGATCTCCAGCAGAGCCATGAACACTTGGAACTGCCCTGACACACTCACATACGTGCTCCCGAAACACAGATACACAAGAAACACACACAAACACCCATCGACATTTCCTTACAGGCAGACACAGTGGGGTTCCCCCAAACACACACACACACACTGTCACACTCAAAACACAGCACTCACACTGTTCCTTGCAGAGCCATCACCATTTGGAACTGCCCTGACATACCCAAAAACGTTGTCCCGAGACACACATACACAAGAAACACACAGAAACACCCATCGACTTTTTCTTACAGGCATACAAAATGGTTTCCCGCAAACACACACACACACACACACACACTATCACACTCACAACACAGCACTCACACTGGGTCTCCCGCAGAACCCTCAACACTTGAAACTGCCCTAACATACTCTCAAACGTGGCCCGACACACACATATACAAGTAACACACAAACACTCATCGACTTTTTCTTACAGTCATACACAATGGTTTCCCTGAAACACACACACAGACACACACACACAAACTGTCACACTCACAACACAGCACTCACATTGGGTCTCCGGCATAACCATCAAAACTTCGAACTGCCCTAACATACTCAAAAACGTGGTCCCGACACACACATACGCAAGAAACACAACCAAACACCCATCGACTTTTTCGTAAAGGCATACACAGTGGGGTTCGAAACACACACACAGACACACACACACACACTGTCACACTCACAACACAGCACTCACACTGGGTGTCCAGCAGAGCCATCGACACTTGGAACTGACCTAACATATTCACAAACGTGGTCCCGAAACACACATACAGAAGAAACACACACAAACACCCATCGACATTTTCTTACAGGCATACAAATGGTTTCCCGCAACACACACACACACACACACACACACAATGTCACCCTCACAACACAGCACTCACACTGGATCTCCAGCAGAGCCATGAACACTTGGAACTGCCCTGACACACTCACATACGTGCTCCCGAAACACAGATACACAAGAAACACACACAAACACCCATCGACATTTCCTTACAGGCAGACACAGTGGGGTTCCCCCAAACACACACACACACACTGTCACACTCAAAACACAGCACTCACACTGTTCCTTGCAGAGCCATCACCATTTGGAACTGCCCTGACATACCCAAAAACGTTGTCCCGAGACACACATACACAAGAAACACACAGAAACACCCATCGACTTTTTCTTACAGGCATACAAAATGGTTTCCCGCAAACACACACACACACACACACACACTATCACACTCACAACACAGCACTCACACTGGGTCTCCCGCAGAACCCTCAACACTTGAAACTGCCCTAACATACTCTCAAACGTGGCCCGACACACACATATACAAGTAACACACAAACACCCATCGACTTTTTCTTACAGTCATACACAATGGTTTCCCTGAAACACACACACAGACACACACACACAAACTGTCACACTCACAACACAGCACTCACATTGGGTCTCCGGCATAACCATCAAAACTTCGAACTGCCCTAACATACTCAAAAACGTGGTCCCGACACACACATACGCAAGAAACACAACCAAACACCCATCGACTTTTTCGTAAAGGCATACACAGTGGGGTTCGAAACACACACACAGACACACACACACACACTGTCACACTCACAACACAGCACTCACACTGGGTGTCCAGCAGAGCCATCGACACTTGGAACTGACCTAACATATTCACAAACGTGGTCCCGAAACACACATACAGAAGAAACACACACAAACACCCATCGACATTTTCTTACAGGCATACAAATGGTTTCCCGCAACACACACACACACACACACACACACACAATGTCACCCTCACAACACAGCACTCACACTGGATCTCCAGCAGAGCCATGAACACTTGGAACTGCCCTGACACACTCACATACGTGCTCCCGAAACACAGATACACAAGAAACACACACAAACACCCATCGACATTTCCTTACAGGCAGACACAGTGGGGTTCCCCCAAACACACACACACACACTGTCACACTCACAACACAGCACTCACACTGTTCCTTGCAGAGCCATCACCACTTGGAACTGCCCTGACATACCCAAATACGTTGTCCCGAGACACACATACACAAGAAACACACAGAAACACCCATCGACTTTTTCTTACAGGCATACAAAATAGTTTCCCGCAAACACACACACACACACACACACACACATACACTATCACACTCACAACACAGCACTCACACTGGGTCTCCCGCAGAACCCTCAACACTTGAAACTGCCCTAACATACTCTCAAACGTGGCCCGACACACACATATACAAGTAACACACAAACACCCATCGACTTTTTCTTACAGTCATACACAATGGTTTCCCTGAAACACACACACAGACACACACACACAAACTGTCACACTCACAACACAGCACTCACATTGGGTCTCCGGCATAACCATCAACACTTCGAACTGCCCTAACATACTCAAAAACGTGGTCCCGACACACACATACGCAAGAAACACAACCAAACACCCATCGACTTTTTCGTAAAGGCATACACAGTGGGGTTTCGAAACACACACAGACACACACACACACTGTCACACTCACAACACAGCACTCACACTGGGTCGCCAGCAGAGCCATCGACACTTGGAACTGACCTAACATATTCACAAACGTTGTCCCGAAACACACATACAGAAGAAACACACACAAACACCCATCGACTTTTTCTTACAGGCATACAAATGGTTTCCCGCAAACACACACACACACACACACACACACACAATGTCACCCTCACAACACAGCACTCACACTGGATCTCCAGCAGAGCCATGAACACTTGGAACTGCACTGACACGCTCACATACGTGCTCCCGAAACACAGATACACAAGAAACACACACAAACACCCATCGACATTTCCTTACAGGCAGACACAGTGGGGTTCCCCCAAACACACACACACACACTGTCACACTCACAACACAGCACTCACACTGTTCCTTGCAGAGCCATCACCACTTGGAACTGCCCTGACATACCCAAAAACGTTGTCCCGAGACACACATACACAAGAAACACACAGAAACACCCATCGACTTTTTCTTACAGGCATACAAAATGGTTTCCCGCAAACACACACACACACACACACACACATACACTATCACACTCACAACACAGCACTCACACTGGGTCTCCCGCAGAACCCTCAACACTTGAAACTGCCCTAACATACTCTCAAACGTGGCCCGACACACACATATACAAGTAACACACAAACACCCATCGACTTTTTCTTACAGTCATACACAATGGTTTCCCTGAAACACACACACAGACACACACACACAAACTGTCACACTCACAACACAGCACTCACATTGGGTCTCCGGCATAACCATCAACACTTCGAACTGCCCTAACATACTCAAAAACGTGGTCCCGACACACACATACGCAAGAAACACAACCAAACACCCATCGACTTTTTCGTAAAGGCATACACAGTGGGGTTTCGAAACACACACAGACACACACACACACTGTCACACTCAGAACACAGCACTCACACTGGGTCGCCAGCAGAGCCATCGACACTTGGAACTGACCTAACATATTCACAAACGTTGTCCCGAAACACACATACAGAAGAAACACACACAAACACCCATCGACTTTTTCTTACAGGCATACAAATGGTTTCCCGCAAACACACACACACACACACACACACAATGTCACCCTCACAACACAGCACTCACACTGGATCTCCAGCAGAGCCATGAACACTTGGAACTGCACTGACACGCTCACATACGTGCTCCCGAAACACAGATACACATGAAACACACACAAACACCCATCGACATTTCCTTACAGGCAGACACAGTGGGGTTCCCCCAAACACACACACACACACTGTCACACTCACAACACAGCACTCACACTGTTCCTTGCAGAGCCATCACCACTTGGAACTGCCCTGACATACCCAAAAACGTTGTCCCGAGACACACATACACAAGAAACACACAGAAACACCCATCGACTTTTTCTTACAGGCATACAAAATGGTTTCCCGCAAACACACACACACACACACACACACACTATCACACTCACAACACAGCACTCACACTGGGTCTCCCGCAGAACCCTCAACACTTGAAACTGCCCTAACATACTCTCAAACGTGGCCCGACACACACATATACAAGTAACACACAAACACCCATCGACTTTTTCTTACAGTCATACACAATGGTTTCCCTGAAACACACACACAGACACACACACACACACTGTCACACTCACAACACAGCACTCACATTGGGTCTCCGGCATAACCATCAACACTTCGAACTGCCCTTACATACTCAAAAACGTGGTCCCAACACACACATACGCAAGAAACACAACCAAACACCCATCGACTTTTTCGTAAAGGCATACACAGTGGGGTTCGAAACACACACACAGACACACACACACACACTGTCACACTCACAACACAGCACTCACACTGGGTCGCCAGCAGAGCCATCGACACTTGGAACTGACCTAACATATTCACAAACGTGGTCCCGAAACACACATGCAGAAGAAACACACACAAACACCCATCGACTTTTTCTTACAGGCATACAAATGGTTTCCCGCAACACACACACACTCACACACAACACACACACACAATGTCACCCTCACAACACAGCACTCACACTGGATCTCCAGCAGAGCCATGAACACTTGGAACTGCCCTGACACACTCACATACGTGCTCCCGAAACACAGATACACAAGAAACACACACAAACACCCATCGACATTTCCTTACAGGCAGACACAGTGGGGTTCCCCCAAACACACACACACACACTGTCACACTCAAAACACAGCACTCACACTGTTCCTTGCAGAGCCATCACCATTTGGAACTGCCCTGACATACCCAAATACGTTGTCCCGAGACACACATACACAAGAAACACACAGAAACACCCATCGACTTTTTCTTACAGGCATACAAAATGGTTTCCCGCAAACACACACACACACACACACACACACTATCACACTCACAACACAGCACTCACACTGGGTCTCCCGCAGAACCCTCAACACTTGAAACTGCCCTAACATACTCTCAAACGTGGCCCGACACACACATATTCAAGTAACACACAAACACCCATCGACTTTTTCTTACAGTCATACACAATGGTTTCCCTGAAACACACACACAGACACACACACACAAACTGTCACACTCACAACACAGCACTCACATTGGGTCTCCGGCATAACCATCAACACTTCGAACTGCCCTAACATACTCAAAAACGTGGTCCCAACACACACATACGCAAGAAACACAACCAAACACCCATCGACTTTTTCGTAAAGGCATACACAGTGGGGTTCGAAACACACACACAGACACACACACACACACTGTCACACTCACAACACAGCACTCACACTGGGTCGCCAGCAGAGCCATCGACACTTGGAACTGACCTAACATATTCACAAACGTGGTCCCGAAACACACATACAGAAGAAACACACACAAACACCCATCGACTTTTTCTTACAGGCATACAAATGGTTTCCCGCAACACACACACACTCACACACAACACACACACACAATGTCACCCTCACAACACAGCACTCACACTGGATCTCCAGCAGAGCCATGAACACTTGGAACTGCCCTGACACACTCACATACGTGCTCCCGAAACACAGATACACAAGAAACACACACAAACACCCATCGACATTTCCTTACAGGCAGACACAGTGGGGTTCCCCCAAACACACACACACACACTGTCACACTCAAAACACAGCACTCACACTGTTCCTTGCAGAGCCATCACCATTTGGAACTGCCCTGACATACCCAAATACGTTGTCCCGAGACACACATACACAAGAAACACACAGAAACACCCATCGACTTTTTCTTACAGGCATACAAAATGGTTTCCCGCAAACACACACACACACACACACACACACTATCACACTCACAACACAGCACTCACACTGGGTCTCCCGCAGAACCCTCAACACTTGAAACTGCCCTAACATACTCTCAAACGTGGCCCGACACACACATATTCAAGTAACACACAAACACCCATCGACTTTTTCTTACAGTCATACACAATGGTTTCCCTGAAAAACACACACAGACACACACACACAAACTGTCACACTCACAACACAGCACTCACATTGGGTCTCCGGCATAACCATCAACACTTCGAACTGCCCTAACATACTCAAAAACGTGGTCCCAACACACACATACGCAAGAAACACAACCAAACACCCATCGACTTTTTCGTAAAGGCATACACAGTGGGGTTCGAAACACACACACAGACACACACACACACACTGTCACACTCACAACACAGCACTCACACTGGGTCGCCAGCAGAGCCATCGACACTTGGAACTGACCTAACATATTCACAAACGTGGTCCCGAAACACACATACAGAAGAAACACACACAAACACCCATCGACTTTTTCTTACAGGCATACAAATGGTTTCCCGCAACACACACACACTCACACACACACACACACACACACACAATGTCACCCTCACAACACAGCACTCACACTGGATCTCCAGCAGAGCCATGAACACTTGGAACTGCCCTGACACACTCACATACGTGCTCCCGAAACACAGATACACAAGAAACACACACAAACACCCATCGACATTTCCTTACAGGCAGACACAGTGGGGTTCCCCCAAACACACACACACACACTGTCACACTCAAAACACAGCACTCACACTGTTCCTTGCAGAGCCATCACCATTTGGAACTGCCCTGACATACCCAAAAACGTTGTCCCGAGACACACATACACAAGAAACACACAGAAACACCCATCGACTTTTTCTTACAGGCATACAAAATGGTTTCCCGCAAACACACACACACACACACACACACTATCACACTCACAACACAGCACTCACACTGGGTCTCCCGCAGAACCCTCAACACTTGAAACTGCCCTAACATACTCTCAAACGTGGCCCGACACACACATATACAAGTAACACACAAACACTCATCGACTTTTTCTTACAGTCATACACAATGGTTTCCCTGAAACACACACACAGACACACACACACAAACTGTCACACTCACAACACAGCACTCACATTGGGTCTCCGGCATAACCATCAAAACTTCGAACTGCCCTAACATACTCAAAAACGTGGTCCCGACACACACATACGCAAGAAACACAACCAAACACCCATCGACTTTTTCGTAAAGGCATACACAGTGGGGTTCGAAGCACACACACAGACACACACACACACACTGTCACACTCACAACACAGCACTCACACTGGGTGTCCAGCAGAGCCATCGACACTTGGAACTGACCTAACATATTCACAAACGTGGTCCCGAAACACACATACAGAAGAAACACACACAAACACCCATCGACATTTTCTTACAGGCATACAAATGGTTTCCCGCAACACACACACACACACACACACACACAATGTCACCCTCACAACACAGCACTCACACTGGATCTCCAGCAGAGCCATGAACACTTGGAACTGCCCTGACACACTCACATACGTGCTCCCGAAACACAGATACACAAGAAACACACACAAACACCCATCGACATTTCCTTACAGGCAGACACAGTGGGGTTCCCCCAAACACACACACACACACTGTCACACTCAAAACACAGCACTCACACTGTTCCTTGCAGAGCCATCACCATTTGGAACTGCCCTGACATACCCAAAAACGTTGTCCCGAGACACACATACACAAGAAACACACAGAAACACCCATCGACTTTTTCTTACAGGCATACAAAATGGTTTCCCGCAAACACACACACACACACACACACTATCACACTCACAACACAGCACTCACACTGGGTCTCCCGCAGAACCCTCAACACTTGAAACTGCCCTAACATACTCTCAAACGTGGCCCGACACACACATATACAAGTAACACACAAACACCCATCGACTTTTTCTTACAGTCATACACAATGGTTTCCCTGAAACACACACACAGACACACACACACAAACTGTCACACTCACAACACAGCACTCACATTGGGTCTCCGGCATAACCATCAAAACTTCGAACTGCCCTAACATACTCAAAAACGTGGTCCCGACACACACATACGCAAGAAACACAACCAAACACCCATCGACTTTTTCGTAAAGGCATACACAGTGGGGTTCGAAACACACACACAGACACACACACACACACTGTCACACTCACAACACAGCACTCACACTGGGTGTCCAGCAGAGCCATCGACACTTGGAACTGACCTAACATATTCACAAACGTGGTCCCGAAACACACATACAGAAGAAACACACACAAACACCCATCGACATTTTCTTACAGGCATACAAATGGTTTCCCGCAACACACACACACACACACACACACACAATGTCACCCTCACAACACAGCACTCACACTGGATCTCCAGCAGAGCCATGAACACTTGGAACTGCCCTGACACACTCACATACGTGCTCCCGAAACACAGATACACAAGAAACACACACAAACACCCATCGACATTTCCTTACAGGCAGACACAGTGGGGTTCCCCCAAACACACACACACACACTGTCACACTCACAACACAGCACTCACACTGTTCCTTGCAGAGCCATCACCACTTGGAACTGCCCTGACATACCCAAATACGTTGTCCCGAGACACACATACACAAGAAACACACAGAAACACCCATCGACTTTTTCTTACAGGCATACAAAATGGTTTCCCGCAAACACACACACACACACACACACACACATACACTATCACACTCACAACACAGCACTCACACTGGGTCTCCCGCAGAACCCTCAACACTTGAAACTGCCCTAACATACTCTCAAACGTGGCCCGACACACACATATACAAGTAACACACAAACACCCATCGACTTTTTCTTACAGTCATACACAATGGTTTCCCTGAAACACACACACAGACACACACACACAAACTGTCACACTCACAACACAGCACTCACATTGGGTCTCCGGCATAACCATCAACACTTCGAACTGCCCTAACATACTCAAAAACGTGGTCCCGACACACACATACGCAAGAAACACAACCAAACACCCATCGACTTTTTCGTAAAGGCATACACAGTGGGGTTTCGAAACACACACAGACACACACACACACTGTCACACTCACAACACAGCACTCACACTGGGTCGCCAGCAGAGCCATCGACACTTGGAACTGACCTAACATATTCACAAACGTTGTCCCGAAACACACATACAGAAGAAACACACACAAACACCCATCGACTTTTTCTTACAGGCATACAAATGGTTTCCCGCAAACACACACACACACACACACACACACACACAATGTCACCCTCACAACACAGCACTCACACTGGATCTCCAGCAGAGCCATGAACACTTGGAACTGCACTGACACGCTCACATACGTGCTCCCGAAACACAGATACACAAGAAACACACACAAACACCCATCGACATTTCCTTACAGGCAGACACAGTGGGGTTCCCCCAAACACACACACACACACTGTCACACTCACAACACAGCACTCACACTGTTCCTTGCAGAGCCATCACCACTTGGAACTGCCCTGACATACCCAAAAACGTTGTCCCGAGACACACATACACAAGAAACACACAGAAACACCCATCGACTTTTTCTTACAGGCATACAAAATGGTTTCCCGCAAACACACACACACACACACACACACTATCACACTCACAACACAGCACTCACACTGGGTCTCCCGCAGAACCCTCAACACTTGAAACTGCCCTAACATACTCTCAAACGTGGCCCGACACACACATATACAAGTAACACACAAACACCCATCGACTTTTTCTTACAGTCATACACAATGGTTTCCCTGAAACACACACACAGACACACACACACAAACTGTCACACTCACAACACAGCACTCACATTGGGTCTCCGGCATAACCATCAACACTTCGAACTGCCCTAACATACTCAAAAACGTGGTCCCGACACACACATACGCAAGAAACACAACCAAACACCCATCGACTTTTTCGTAAAGGCATACACAGTGGGGTTTCGAAACACACACAGACACACACACACACTGTCACACTCAGAACACAGCACTCACACTGGGTCGCCAGCAGAGCCATCGACACTTGGAACTGACCTAACATATTCACAAACGTGGTCCCGAAACACACATACAGAAGAAACACACACAAACACCCATCGACTTTTTCTTACAGGCATACAAATGGTTTCCCGCAAACACACACACACACACACACACACACACACACAATGTCACCCTCACAACACAGCACTCACACTGGATCTCCAGCAGAGCCATGAACACTTGGAACTGCACTGACACGCTCACATACGTGCTCCCGAAACACAGATACACAAGAAACACACACAAACACCCATCGACATTTCCTTACAGGCAGACACAGTGGGGTTCCCCCAAACACACACACACACACTGTCACACTCACAACACAGCACTCACACTGTTCCTTGCAGAGCCATCACCACTTGGAACTGCCCTGACATACCCAAAAACGTTGTCCCGAGACACACATACACAAGAAACACACAGAAACACCCATCGACTTTTTCTTACAGGCATACAAAATGGTTTCCCGCAAACACACACACACACACACACACACACTATCACACTCACAACACAGCACTCACACTGGGTCTCCCGCAGAACCCTCAACACTTGAAACTGCCCTAACATACTCTCAAACGTGGCCCGACACACACATATACAAGTAACACACAAACACCCATCGACTTTTTCTTACAGTCATACACAATGGTTTCCCTGAAACACACACACAGACACACACACACACACTGTCACACTCACAACACAGCACTCACATTGGGTCTCCGGCATAACCATCAACACTTCGAACTGCCCTTACATACTCAAAAACGTGGTCCCAACACACACATACGCAAGAAACACAACCAAACACCCATCGACTTTTTCGTAAAGGCATACACAGTGGGGTTCGAAACACACACACAGACACACACACACACACTGTCACACTCACAACACAGCACTCACACTGGGTCGCCAGCAGAGCCATCGACACTTGGAACTGACCTAACATATTCACAAACGTGGTCCCGAAACACACATACAGAAGAAACACACACAAACACCCATCGACTTTTTCTTACAGGCATACAAATGGTTTCCCGCAACACACACACACTCACACACACACACACACACAATGTCACCCTCACAACACAGCACTCACACTGGATCTCCAGCAGAGCCATGAACACTTGGAACTGCCCTGACACACTCACATACGTGCTCCCGAAACACAGATACACAAGAAACACACACAAACACCCATCGACATTTCCTTACAGGCAGACACAGTGGGGTTCCCCCAAACACACACACACACACTGTCACACTCAAAACACAGCACTCACACTGTTCCTTGCAGAGCCATCACCATTTGGAACTGCCCTGACATACCCAAATACGTTGTCCCGAGACACACATACACAAGAAACACACAGAAACACCCATCGACTTTTTCTTACAGGCATACAAAATGGTTTCCCGCAAACACACACACACACACACACACACACTATCACACTCACAACACAGCACTCACACTGGGTCTCCCGCAGAACCCTCAACACTTGAAACTGCCCTAACATACTCTCAAACGTGGCCCGACACACACATATTCAAGTAACACACAAACACCCATCGACTTTTTCTTACAGTCATACACAATGGTTTCCCTGAAACACACACACAGACACACACACACAAACTGTCACACTCACAACACAGCACTCACATTGGGTCTCCGGCATAACCATCAACACTTCGAACTGCCCTAACATACTCAAAAACGTGGTCCCGACACACACATACGCAAGAAACACAACCAAACACCCATCGACTTTTTCGTAAAGGCATACACAGTGGGGTTTCGAAACACACACAGACACACACACACACTGTCACACTCACAACACAGCACTCACACTGGGTCGCCAGCAGAGCCATCGACACTTGGAACTGACCTAACATATTCACAAACGTTGTCCCGAAACACACATACAGAAGAAACACACACAAACACCCATCGACTTTTTCTTACAGGCATACAAATGGTTTCCCGCAAACACACACACACACACACACACACACACAATGTCACCCTCACAACACAGCACTCACACTGGATCTCCAGCAGAGCCATGAACACTTGGAACTGCACTGACACGCTCACATACGTGCTCCCGAAACACAGATACACAAGAAACACACACAAACACCCATCGACATTTCCTTACAGGCAGACACAGTGGGGTTCCCCCAAACACACACACACACACACTGTCACACTCACAACACAGCACTCACACTGTTCCTTGCAGAGCCATCACCACTTGGAACTGCCCTGACATACCCAAATACGTTGTCCCGAGACACACATACACAAGAAACACACAGAAACACCCATCGACTTTTTCTTACAGGCATACAAAATGGTTTCCCGCAAACACACACACACACACACACACTATCACACTCACAACACAGCACTCACACTGGGTCTACCGCAGAACCCTCAACACTTGAAACTGCCCTAACATACTCTCAAACGTGGCCCGACACACACATATACAAGTAACACACAAACACCCATCGACTTTTTCTTACAGTCATACACAATGGTTTCCCTGAAACACACACACAGACACACACACACACACTGTCACACTCACAACACAGCACTCACATTGGGTCTCCGGCATAACCATCAACACTTCGAACTGCCCTAACATACTCAAAAACGTGGTCCCAACACACACATACGCAAGAAACACAACCAAACACCCATCGACTTTTTCGTAAAGGCATACACAGTGGGGTTCGAAACACACACACAGACACACACACACACACTGTCACACTCACAACACAGCACTCACACTGGGTCGCCAGCAGAGCCATCGACACTTGGAACTGACCTAACATATTCACAAACGTGGTCCCGAAACACACATACAGAAGAAACACACACAAACACCCATCGACTTTTTCTTACAGGCATACAAATGGTTTCCCGCAACACACACACACTCACACACACACACACACACACACACAATGTCACCCTCACAACACAGCACTCACACTGGATCTCCAGCAGAGCCATGAACACTTGGAACTGCCCTGACACACTCACATACGTGCTCCCGAAACACAGATACACAAGAAACACACACAAACACCCATCGACATTTCCTTACAGGCAGACACAGTGGGGTTCCCCCAAACACACACACACACACTGTCACACTCAAAACACAGCACTCACACTGTTCCTTGCAGAGCCATCACCATTTGGAACTGCCCTGACATACCCAAAAACGTTGTCCCGAGACACACATACACAAGAAACACACAGAAACACCCATCGACTTTTTCTTACAGGCATACAAAATGGTTTCCCGCAAACACACACACACACACACACACACTATCACACTCACAACACAGCACTCACACTGGGTCTCCCGCAGAACCCTCAACACTTGAAACTGCCCTAACATACTCTCAAACGTGGCCCGACACACACATATACAAGTAACACACAAACACTCATCGACTTTTTCTTACAGTCATACACAATGGTTTCCCTGAAACACACACACAGACACACACACACAAACTGTCACACTCACAACACAGCACTCACATTGGGTCTCCGGCATAACCATCAAAACTTCGAACTGCCCTAACATACTCAAAAACGTGGTCCCGACACACACATACGCAAGAAACACAACCAAACACCCATCGACTTTTTCGTAAAGGCATACACAGTGGGGTTCGAAACACACACACAGACACACACACACACACTGTCACACTCACAACACAGCACTCACACTGGGTGTCCAGCAGAGCCATCGACACTTGGAACTGACCTAACATATTCACAAACGTGGTCCCGAAACACACATACAGAAGAAACACACACAAACACCCATCGACATTTTCTTACAGGCATACAAATGGTTTCCCGCAACACACACACACACACACACACACACACAATGTCACCCTCACAACACAGCACTCACACTGGATCTCCAGCAGAGCCATGAACACTTGGAACTGCCCTGACACACTCACATACGTGCTCCCGAAACACAGATACACAAGAAACACACACAAACACCCATCGACATTTCCTTACAGGCAGACACAGTGGGGTTCCCCCAAACACACACACACACACTGTCACACTCAAAACACAGCACTCACACTGTTCCTTGCAGAGCCATCACCATTTGGAACTGCCCTGACATACCCAAAAACGTTGTCCCGAGACACACATACACAAGAAACACACAGAAACACCCATCGACTTTTTCTTACAGGCATACAAAATGGTTTCCCGCAAACACACACACACACACACACACTATCACACTCACAACACAGCACTCACACTGGGTCTCCCGCAGAACCCTCAACACTTGAAACTGCCCTAACATACTCTCAAACGTGGCCCGACACACACATATACAAGTAACACACAAACACCCATCGACTTTTTCTTACAGTCATACACAATGGTTTCCCTGAAACACACACACAGACACACACACACAAACTGTCACACTCACAACACAGCACTCACATTGGGTCTCCGGCATAACCATCAAAACTTCGAACTGCCCTAACATACTCAAAAACGTGGTCCCGACACACACATACGCAAGAAACACAACCAAACACCCATCGACTTTTTCGTAAAGGCATACACAGTGGGGTTCGAAACACACACACAGACACACACACACACACTGTCACACTCACAACACAGCACTCACACTGGGTGTCCAGCAGAGCCATCGACACTTGGAACTGACCTAACATATTCACAAACGTGGTCCCGAAACACACATACAGAAGAAACACACACAAACACCCATCGACATTTTCTTACAGGCATACAAATGGTTTCCCGCAACACACACACACACACACACACACAATGTCACCCTCACAACACAGCACTCACACTGGATCTCCAGCAGAGCCATGAACACTTGGAACTGCCCTGACACACTCACATACGTGCTCCCGAAACACAGATACACAAGAAACACACACAAACACCCATCGACATTTCCTTACAGGCAGACACAGTGGGGTTCCCCCAAACACACACACACACACTGTCACACTCACAACACAGCACTCACACTGTTCCTTGCAGAGCCATCACCACTTGGAACTGCCCTGACATACCCAAATACGTTGTCCCGAGACACACATACACAAGAAACACACAGAAACACCCATCGACTTTTTCTTACAGGCATACAAAATGGTTTCCCGCAAACACACACACACACACACACACACACATACACTATCACACTCACAACACAGCACTCACACTGGGTCTCCCGCAGAACCCTCAACACTTGAAACTGCCCTAACATACTCTCAAACGTGGCCCGACACACACATATACAAGTAACACACAAACACCCATCGACTTTTTCTTACAGTCATACACAATGGTTTCCCTGAAACACACACACAGACACACACACACAAACTGTCACACTCACAACACAGCACTCACATTGGGTCTCCGGCATAACCATCAACACTTCGAACTGCCCTAACATACTCAAAAACGTGGTCCCGACACACACATACGCAAGAAACACAACCAAACACCCATCGACTTTTTCGTAAAGGCATACACAGTGGGGTTTCGAAACACACACAGACACACACACACACTGTCACACTCACAACACAGCACTCACACTGGGTCGCCAGCAGAGCCATCGACACTTGGAACTGACCTAACATATTCACAAACGTTGTCCCGAAACACACATACAGAAGAAACACACACAAACACCCATCGACTTTTTCTTACAGGCATACAAATGGTTTCCCGCAAACACACACACACACACACACACACACACACAATGTCACCCTCACAACACAGCACTCACACTGGATCTCCAGCAGAGCCATGAACACTTGGAACTGCACTGACACGCTCACATACGTGCTCCCGAAACACAGATACACAAGAAACACACACAAACACCCATCGACATTTCCTTACAGGCAGACACAGTGGGGTTCCCCCAAACACACACACACACACTGTCACACTCACAACACAGCACTCACACTGTTCCTTGCAGAGCCATCACCACTTGGAACTGCCCTGACATACCCAAAAACGTTGTCCCGAGACACACATACACAAGAAACACACAGAAACACCCATCGACTTTTTCTTACAGGCATACAAAATGGTTTCCCGCAAACACACACACACACACACACACACTATCACACTCACAACACAGCACTCACACTGGGTCTCCCGCAGAACCCTCAACACTTGAAACTGCCCTAACATACTCTCAAACGTGGCCCGACACACACATATACAAGTAACACACAAACACCCATCGACTTTTTCTTACAGTCATACACAATGGTTTCCCTGAAACACACACACAGACACACACACACAAACTGTCACACTCACAACACAGCACTCACATTGGGTCTCCGGCATAACCATCAACACTTCGAACTGCCCTAACATACTCAAAAACGTGGTCCCGACACACACATACGCAAGAAACACAACCAAACACCCATCGACTTTTTCGTAAAGGCATACACAGTGGGGTTTCGAAACACACACAGACACACACACACACTGTCACACTCAGAACACAGCACTCACACTGGGTCGCCAGCAGAGCCATCGACACTTGGAACTGACCTAACATATTCACAAACGTGGTCCCGAAACACACATACAGAAGAAACACACACAAACACCCATCGACTTTTTCTTACAGGCATACAAATGGTTTCCCGCAAACACACACACACACACACACACACACACACAATGTCACCCTCACAACACAGCACTCACACTGGATCTCCAGCAGAGCCATGAACACTTGGAACTGCACTGACACGCTCACATACGTGCTCCCGAAACACAGATACACAAGAAACACACACAAACACCCATCGACATTTCCTTACAGGCAGACACAGTGGGGTTCCCCCAAACACACACACACACACTGTCACACTCACAACACAGCACTCACACTGTTCCTTGCAGAGCCATCACCACTTGGAACTGCCCTGACATACCCAAAAACGTTGTCCCGAGACACACATACACAAGAAACACACAGAAACACCCATCGACTTTTTCTTACAGGCATACAAAATGGTTTCCCGCAAACACACACACACACACACACACACACTATCACACTCACAACACAGCACTCACACTGGGTCTCCCGCAGAACCCTCAACACTTGAAACTGCCCTAACATACTCTCAAACGTGGCCCGACACACACATATACAAGTAACACACAAACACCCATCGACTTTTTCTTACAGTCATACACAATGGTTTCCCTGAAACACACACACAGACACACACACACACACTGTCACACTCACAACACAGCACTCACATTGGGTCTCCGGCATAACCATCAACACTTCGAACTGCCCTTACATACTCAAAAACGTGGTCCCAACACACACATACGCAAGAAACACAACCAAACACCCATCGACTTTTTCGTAAAGGCATACACAGTGGGGTTCGAAACACACACACAGACACACACACACACACTGTCACACTCACAACACAGCACTCACACTGGGTCGCCAGCAGAGCCATCGACACTTGGAACTGACCTAACATATTCACAAACGTGGTCCCGAAACACACATACAGAAGAAACACACACAAACACCCATCGACTTTTTCTTACAGGCATACAAATGGTTTCCCGCAACACACACACACTCACACACACACACACACACAATGTCACCCTCACAACACAGCACTCACACTGGATCTCCAGCAGAGCCATGAACACTTGGAACTGCCCTGACACACTCACATACGTGCTCCCGAAACACAGATACACAAGAAACACACACAAACACCCATCGACATTTCCTTACAGGCAGACACAGTGGGGTTCCCCCAAACACACACACACACACTGTCACACTCAAAACACAGCACTCACACTGTTCCTTGCAGAGCCATCACCATTTGGAACTGCCCTGACATACCCAAATACGTTGTCCCGAGACACACATACACAAGAAACACACAGAAACACCCATCGACTTTTTCTTACAGGCATACAAAATGGTTTCCCGCAAACACACACACACACACACACACACACTATCACACTCACAACACAGCACTCACACTGGGTCTCCCGCAGAACCCTCAACACTTGAAACTGCCCTAACATACTCTCAAACGTGGCCCGACACACACATATACAAGTAACACACAAACACCCATCGACTTTTTCTTACAGTCATACACAATGGTTTCCCTGAAACACACACACAGACACACACACACAAACTGTCACACTCACAACACAGCACTCACATTGGGTCTCCGGCATAACCATCAACACTTCGAACTGCCCTAACATACTCAAAAACGTGGTCCCGACACACACATACGCAAGAAACACAACCAAACACCCATCGACTTTTTCGTAAAGGCATACACAGTGGGGTTCGAAACACACACAGACACACACACACACACTGTCACACTCACAACACAGCACTCACACTGGGTGTCCAGCAGAGCCATCGACACTTGGAACTGACCTAACATATTCACAAACGTGGTCCCGAAACACACATACAGAAGAAACACACACAAACACCCATCGACTTTTTCTTACAGGCATACAAATGGTTTCCCGCAACACACACACACACACACACACACACACAATGTCACCCTCACAACACAGCACTCACACTGGATCTCCAGCAGAGCCATGAACACTTGGAACTGCCCTGACACACTCACATACGTGCTCCCGAAACACAGATACACAAGAAACACACACAAACACCCATCGACATTTCCTTACAGGCAGACACAGTGGGGTTCCCCCAAACACACACACACACACTGTCACACTCACAACACAGCACTCACACTGTTCCTTGCAGAGCCATCACCACTTGGAACTGCCCTGACATACCCAAATACGTTGTCCCGAGACACACATACACAAGAAACACACAGAAACACCCATCGACTTTTTCTTACAGGCATACAAAATGGTTTCCCGCAAACACACACACACACACACACACACATACACTATCACACTCACAACACAGCACTCACACTGGGTCTCCCGCAGAACCCTCAACACTTGAAACTGCCCTAACATACTCTCAAACGTGGCCCGACACACACATATACAAGTAACACACAAACACCCATCGACTTTTTCTTACAGTCATACACAATGGTTTCCCTGAAACACACACACAGACACACACACACAAACTGTCACACTCACAACACAGCACTCACATTGGGTCTCCGGCATAACCATCAACACTTCCAACTGCCCTAACATACTCAAAAACGTGGTCCCGACACACACATACGCAAGAAACACAACCAAACACCCATCGACTTTTTCGTAAAGGCATACACAGTGGGGTTTCGAAACACACACAGACACACACACACACTGTCACACTCACAACACAGCACTCACACTGGGTCGCCAGCAGAGCCATCGACACTTGGAACTGACCTAACATATTCACAAACGTTGTCCCGAAACACACATACAGAAGAAACACACACAAACACCCATCGACTTTTTCTTACAGGCATACAAATGGTTTCCCGCAAACACACACACACACACACACACACACACACACAATGTCACCCTCACAACACAGCACTCACACTGGATCTCCAGCAGAGCCATGAACACTTGGAACTGCACTGACACGCTCACATACGTGCTCCCGAAACACAGATACACAAGAAACACACACAAACACCCATCGACATTTCCTTACAGGCAGACACAGTGGGGTTCCCCCAAACACACACACACACACTGTCACACTCACAACACAGCACTCACACTGTTCCTTGCAGAGCCATCACCACTTGGAACTGCCCTGACATACCCAAAAACGTTGTCCCGAGACACACATACACAAGAAACACACAGAAACACCCATCGACTTTTTCTTACAGGCATACAAAATGGTTTCCCGCAAACACACACACACACACACACACACACTATCACACTCACAACACAGCACTCACACTGGGTCTCCCGCAGAACCCTCAACACTTGAAACTGCCCTAACATACTCTCAAACGTGGCCCGACACACACATATACAAGTAACACACAAACACCCATCGACTTTTTCTTACAGTCATACACAATGGTTTCCCTGAAACACACACACAGACACACACACACACACTGTCACACTCACAACACAGCACTCACATTGGGTCTCCGGCATAACCATCAACACTTCGAACTGCCCTTACATACTCAAAAACGTGGTCCCGACACACACATACGCAAGAAACACAACCAAACACCCATCGACTTTTTCGTAAAGGCATACACAGTGGGGTTCGAAACACACACACAGACACACACACACACACTGTCACACTCACAACACAGCACTCACACTGGGTCGCCAGCAGAGCCATCGACACTTGGAACTGACCTAACATATTCACAAACGTGGTCCCGAAACACACATACAGAAGAAACACACACAAACACCCATCGACTTTTTCTTACAGGCATACAAATGGTTTCCCGCAACACACACACACTCACACACACACACACACACAATGTCACCCTCACAACACAGCACTCACACTGGATCTCCAGCAGAGCCATGAACACTTGGAACTGCCCTGACACACTCACATACGTGCTCCCGAAACACAGATACACAAGAAACACACACAAACACCCATCGACATTTCCTTACTGGCAGACACAGTGGGGTTCCCCCAAACACACACACACACACTGTCACACTCAAAACACAGCACTCACACTGTTCCTTGCAGAGCCATCACCATTTGGAACTGCCCTGACATACCCAAATACGTTGTCCCGAGACACACATACACAAGAAACACACAGAAACACCCATCGACTTTTTCTTACAGGCATACAAAATGGTTTCCCGCAAACACACACACACACACACACACACTATCACACTCACAACACAGCACTCACACTGGGTCTCCCGCAGAACCCTCAACACTTGAAACTGCCCTAACATACTCTCAAACGTGGCCCGACACACACATATACAAGTAACACACAAACACCCATCGACTTTTTCTTACAGTCATACACAATGGTTTCCCTGAAACACACACACAGACACACACACACAAACTGTCACACTCACAACACAGCACTCACATTGGGTCTCCGGCATAACCATCAACACTTCGAACTGCCCTAACATACTCAAAAACGTGGTCCCGACACACACATACGCAAGAAACACAACCAAACACCCATCGACTTTTTCGTAAAGGCATACACAGTGGGGTTCGAAACACACACAGACACACACACACACACTGTCACACTCACAACACAGCACTCACACTGGGTGTCCAGCAGAGCCATCGACACTTGGAACTGACCTAACATATTCACAAACGTGGTCCCGAAACACACATACAGAAGAAACACACACAAACACCCATCGACTTTTTCTTACAGGCATACAAATGGTTTCCCGCAACACACACACACACACACACACACACACAATGTCACCCTCACAACACAGCACTCACACTGGATCTCCAGCAGAGCCATGAACACTTGGAACTGCCCTGACACACTCACATACGTGCTCCCGAAACACAGATACACAAGAAACACACACAAACACCCATCGACATTTCCTTACAGGCAGACACAGTGGGGTTCCCCCAAACACACACACACACACTGTCACACTCACAACACAGCACTCACACTGTTCCTTGCAGAGCCATCACCACTTGGAACTGCCCTGACATACCCAAATACGTTGTCCCGAGACACACATACACAAGAAACACACAGAAACACCCATCGACTTTTTCTTACAGGCATACAAAATGGTTTCCCGCAAACACACACACACACACACACACACATACACTATCACACTCACAACACAGCACTCACACTGGGTCTCCCGCAGAACCCTCAACACTTGAAACTGCCCTAACATACTCTCAAACGTGGCCCGACACACACATATACAAGTAACACACAAACACCCATCGACTTTTTCTTACAGTCATACACAATGGTTTCCCTGAAACACACACACAGACACACACACACAAACTGTCACACTCACAACACAGCACTCACATTGGGTCTCCGGCATAACCATCAACACTTCCAACTGCCCTAACATACTCAAAAACGTGGTCCCGACACACACATACGCAAGAAACACAACCAAACACCCATCGACTTTTTCGTAAAGGCATACACAGTGGGGTTTCGAAACACACACAGACACACACACACACTGTCACACTCACAACACAGCACTCACACTGGGTCGCCAGCAGAGCCATCGACACTTGGAACTGACCTAACATATTCACAAACGTTGTCCCGAAACACACATACAGAAGAAACACACACAAACACCCATCGACTTTTTCTTACAGGCATACAAATGGTTTCCCGCAAACACACACACACACACACACACACACACACACAATGTCACCCTCACAACACAGCACTCACACTGGATCTCCAGCAGAGCCATGAACACTTGGAACTGCACTGACACGCTCACATACGTGCTCCCGAAACACAGATACACAAGAAACACACACAAACACCCATCGACATTTCCTTACAGGCAGACACAGTGGGGTTCCCCCAAACACACACACACACACTGTCACACTCACAACACAGCACTCACACTGTTCCTTGCAGAGCCATCACCACTTGGAACTGCCCTGACATACCCAAAAACGTTGTCCCGAGACACACATACACAAGAAACACACAGAAACACCCATCGACTTTTTCTTACAGGCATACAAAATGGTTTCCCGCAAACACACACACACACACACACACACACTATCACACTCACAACACAGCACTCACACTGGGTCTCCCGCAGAACCCTCAACACTTGAAACTGCCCTAACATACTCTCAAACGTGGCCCGACACACACATATACAAGTAACACACAAACACCCATCGACTTTTTCTTACAGTCATACACAATGGTTTCCCTGAAACACACACACAGACACACACACACACACTGTCACACTCACAACACAGCACTCACATTGGGTCTCCGGCATAACCATCAACACTTCGAACTGCCCTTACATACTCAAAAACGTGGTCCCGACACACACATACGCAAGAAACACAACCAAACACCCATCGACTTTTTCGTAAAGGCATACACAGTGGGGTTCGAAACACACACACAGACACACACACACACACTGTCACACTCACAACACAGCACTCACACTGGGTCGCCAGCAGAGCCATCGACACTTGGAACTGACCTAACATATTCACAAACGTGGTCCCGAAACACACATACAGAAGAAACACACACAAACACCCATCGACTTTTTCTTACAGGCATACAAATGGTTTCCCGCAACACACACACACTCACACACACACACACACACAATGTCACCCTCACAACACAGCACTCACACTGGATCTCCAGCAGAGCCATGAACACTTGGAACTGCCCTGACACGCTCACATACGTGCTCCCGAAACACAGATACACAAGAAACACACACAAACACCCATCGACATTTCCTTACAGGCAGACACAGTGGGGTTCCCCCAAACACACACACACACACTGTCACACTCAAAACACAGCACTCACACTGTTCCTTGCAGAGCCATCACCATTTGGAACTGCCCTGACATACCCAAATATGTTGTCCCGAGACACACATACACAAGAAACACACAGAAACACCCATCGACTTTTTCTTACAGGCATACAAAATGGTTTCCCGCAAACACACACACACACACACACTATCACACTCACAACACAGCACTCACACTGGGTCTCCCGCAGAACCCTCAACACTTGAAACTGCCCTAACATACTCTCAAACGTGGCCCGACACACACATATACAAGTAACACACAAACACCCATCGACTTTTTCTTACAGTCATACACAATGGTTTCCCTGAAACACACACACAGACACACACACACAAACTGTCACACTCACAACACAGCACTCACATTGGGTCTCCGGCATAACCATCAACACTTCGAACTGCCCTAACATACTCAAAAACGTGGTCCCGACACACACATACGCAAGAAACACAACCAAACACCCATCGACTTTTTCGTAAAGGCATACACAGTGGGGTTCGAAACACACACAGACACACACACACACACTGTCACACTCACAACACAGCACTCACACTGGGTCGCCAGCAGAGCCATCGACACTTGGAACTGACCTAACATATTCACAAACGTGGTCCCGAAACACACATACAGAAGAAACACACACAAACACCCATCGACTTTTTCTTACAGGCATACAAATGGTTTCCCGCAACACACACACACACACACACACACACACAATGTCACCCTCACAACACAGCACTCACACTGGATCTCCAGCAGAGCCATGAACACTTGGAACTGCCCTGACACACTCACATACGTGCTCCCGAAACACAGATACACAAGAAACACACACAAACACCCATCGACATTTCCTTACAGGCAGACACAGTGGGGTTCCCCCAAACACACACACACACACTGTCACACTCACAACACAGCACTCACACTGTTCCTTGCAGAGCCATCACCACTTGGAACTGCCCTGACATACCCAAATACGTTGTCCCGAGACACACATACACAAGAAACACACAGAAACACCCATCGACTTTTTCTTACAGGCATACAAAATGGTTTCCCGCAAACACACACACACACACACACACACACACATACACTATCACACTCACAACACAGCACTCACACTGGGTCTCCCGCAGAACCCTCAACACTTGAAACTGCCCTAACATACTCTCAAACGTGGCCCGACACACACATATACAAGTAACACACAAACACCCATCGACTTTTTCTTACAGTCATACACAATGGTTTCCCTGAAACACACACACAGACACACACACACAAACTGTCACACTCACAACACAGCACTCACATTGGGTCTCCGGCATAACCATCAACACTTCGAACTGCCCTAACATACTCAAAAACGTGGTCCCGACACACACATACGCAAGAAACACAACCAAACACCCATCGACTTTTTCGTAAAGGCATACACAGTGGGGTTTCGAAACACACACAGACACACACACACACTGTCACACTCACAACACAGCACTCACACTGGGTCGCCAGCAGAGCCATCGACACTTGGAACTGACCTAACATATTCACAAACGTTGTCCCGAAACACACATACAGAAGAAACACACACAAACACCCATCGACTTTTTCTTACAGGCATACAAATGGTTTCCCGCAAACACACACACACACACACACACACACACAATGTCACCCTCACAACACAGCACTCACACTGGATCTCCAGCAGAGCCATGAACACTTGGAACTGCACTGACACGCTCACATACGTGCTCCCGAAACACAGATACACAAGAAACACACACAAACACCCATCGACATTTCCTTACAGGCAGACACAGTGGGGTTCCCCCAAACACACACACACACACTGTCACACTCACAACACAGCACTCACACTGTTCCTTGCAGAGCCATCACCACTTGGAACTGCCCTGACATACCCAAAAACGTTATCCCGAGACACACATACACAAGAAACACACAGAAACACCCATCGACTTTTTCTTACAGGCATACAAAATGGTTTCCCGCAAACACACACACACACACACACACTATCACACTCACAACACAGCACTCACACTGGGTCTCCCGCAGAACCCTCAACACTTGAAACTGCCCTAACATACTCTCAAACGTGGCCCGACACACACATATACAAGTAACACACAAACACCCATCGACTTTTTCTTACAGTCATACACAATGGTTTCCCTGAAACACACACACAGACACACACACACACACTGTCACACTCACAACACAGCACTCACATTGGGTCTCCGGCATAACCATCAACACTTCGAACTGCCCTTACATACTCAAAAACGTGGTCCCAACACACACATACGCAAGAAACACAACCAAACACCCATCGACTTTTTCGTAAAGGCATACACAGTGGGGTTCGAAACACACACACAGACACACACACACACACTGTCACACTCACAACACAGCACTCACACTGGGTCGCCAGCAGAGCCATCGACACTTGGAACTGACCTAACATATTCACAAACGTGGTCCCGAAACACACATACAGAAGAAACACACACAAACACCCATCGACTTTTTCTTACAGGCATACAAATGGTTTCCCGCAACACACACACACTCACACACACACACACACACACAATGTCACCCTCACAACACAGCACTCACACTGGATCTCCAGCAGAGCCATGAACACTTGGAACTGCCCTGACACACTCACATACGTGCTCCCGAAACACAGATACACAAGAAACACACACAAACACCCATCGATATTTCCTTACAGGCAGACACAGTGGGGTTCCCCCAAACACACACACACACACTGTCACACTCAAAACACAGCACTCACACTGTTCCTTGCAGAGCCATCACCATTTGGAACTGCCCTGACATACCCAAAAACGTTGTCCCGAGACACACATACACAAGAAACACACAGAAACACCCATCGAATTTTTCTTACAGGCATACAAAATGGTTTCCCGCCAACACACACACACACACACACACACTATCACACTCACAACACAGCGCTCACACTGGGTCTCCCGCAGAACCCTCAACACTTGAAACTGCCCTAACATACTCTCAAACGTGGCCCGACACACACATATACAAGTAACACACAAACACCCATCGACTTTTTCTTACAGTCATACACAATGGTTTCCCTGAAACACACACACAGACACACACACACAAACTGTCACACTCACAACACAGCACTCACATTGGGTCTCCCGCATAACCATCAACACTTCGAACTGCCCTAACATACTCAAAAACGTGGTCCCGACACACACATACGCAAGAAACACAACCAAACACCCATCGACTTTTTCGTAAAGGCATACACAGTGGGGTTCGAAACACACACACAGACACACACACACACACTGTCACACTCACAACACAGCACTCACACTGGGTCTCCAGCAGAGCCATCAACACTTGGAACTGACCTAACATATTCATCAACGTGGTCCCGAAACACACATACAGAAGAAACACACACAAACACCCATCGACTTTTTCTTACAGGCATACAAATGGTTTCCCACACACACACACACACACACACACACACACAATGTCACCCTCACAACACAGCACTCACACTGGATCTCCAGCAGAGCCATGAACACTTGGAACTGCCCTGACACACTCACATACGTGCTCCCGAAACACAGATACACAAGAAACACACACAAACACCCATCGACATTTCCTTACAGGCAGACACAGTGGGGTTCCCCCAAACACACACACACACACTGTCACACTCACAACACAGCACTCACACTGTTCTTTGCAGAGCCATCACCACTTGGAACAGCCCTGACATACCCAAATACGTTGTCCCGAGACACACATACACAAGAAACACACAGAAACACCCATCGACTTTTTCTTACAGGCATACAAAATGGTTTCCCGCAAACACACACACACACACACACACACTATCACACTCACAACACAGCACTCACACTGGGTCTCCCGCAGAACCCTCAACACTTGAAACTGCCCTAACATACTCTCAAACGTGGCCCGACACACACATATACAAGTAACACACAAACACCCATCGACTTTTTCTTACAGTCATACACAATGGTTTCCCTGAAACACACACACAGACACACACACACAAACTGTCACACTCACAACACAGCACTCACATTGGGTCTCCGGCATAACCATCAACACTTCGAACTGCCCTAACATACTCAACAACGTGGTCCCGACACACACATACGCAAGAAACACAACCAAACACCCATCGACTTTTTCGTAAAGGCATACACAGTGGGGTTTCGAAACACACACAGACACACACACACACACTGTCACACTCACAACACAGCACTCACACTGGGTCGCCAGCAGAGCCATCGACACTTGGAACTGACCTAACATATTCACAAACGTGGTCCCGAAACACACATACAGAAGAAACACACACAAACACCCATCGACTTTTTCTTACAGGCATACAAATGGTTTCCCGCAAACACACACACACACACACACACACACACACAATGTCACCCTCACAACACAGCACTCACACTGGATCTCCAGCAGAGCCATGAACACTTGGAACTGCACTGACACGCTCACATACGTGCTCCCGAAACACAGATACACAAGAAACACACACAAACACCCATCGACATTTCCTTACAGGCAGACACAGTGGGGTTCCCCCAAACACACACACACACACACACTGTCACACTCACAACACAGCACTCACACTGTTCCTTGCAGAGCCATCACCACTTGGAACTGCCCTGACATACCCAAAAACGTTGTCCCGAGACACACATACACAAGAAACACACAGAAACACCCATCGACTTTTTCTTACAGGCATACAAAATGGTTTCCCGCAAACACACACACACACACACACACACACTATCACACTCACAACACAGCGCTCACACTGGGTCTCCCGCAGAACCCTCAACACTTGAAACTGCCCTAACATACTCTCAAACGTGGCCCGACACACACATATACAAGTAACACACAAACACCCATCGACTTTTCTTACAGTCATACACAATGGTTTCCCTGAAACACACACACAGACACACACACACAAACTGTCACACTCACAACACAGCACTCACATTGGGTCTCCCGCATAACCATCAACACTTCGAACTGCCCTAACATACTCAAAAACGTGGTCCCGACACACACATACGCAAGAAACACAACCAAACACCCATCGACTTTTTCGTAAAGGCATACACAGTGGGGTTCGAAACACACACACAGACACACACACACACACTGTCACACTCACAACACAGCACTCACACTGGGTCTCCAGCAGAGCCATCAACACTTGGAACTGACCTAACATATTCACAAACGTGGTCCCGAAACACACATACAGAAGAAACACACACAAACACCCATCGACTTTTTCTTACAGGCATACAAATGGTTTCCCGCAAACACACACACACACACACACACACACACACACAATGTCACCCTCACAACACAGCACTCACACTGGATCTCCAGCAGAGCCATGAACACTTGGAATTGCACTGACACGCTCACATACGTGCTCCCGAAACACAGATACACAAGAAACACACACAAACACCCATCGACATTTCCTTACAGGCAGACACAGTGGGGTTCCCCCAAACACACACACACACACTGTCACACTCACAACACAGCACTCACACTGTTCCTTGCAGAGCCATCACCACTTGGAACTGCCCTGACATACCCAAAAACGTTGTCCCGAGACACACATACACAAGAAACACACAGAAACACCCATCGACTTTTTCTTACAGGCATACAAAATGGTTTCCCGCAAACACACACACACACACACACACACACTATCACACTCACAACACAGCACTCACACTGGGTCTCCCGCAGAACCCTCAACACTTGAAACTGCCCTAACATACTCTCAAACGTGGCCCGACACACACATATACAAGTAACACACAAACACCCATCGACTTTTTCTTACAGTCATACACAATGGTTTCCCTGAAACACACACACAGACACACACACACAAACTGTCACACTCACAACACAGCACTCACATTGGGTCTCCCGCATAACCATCAACACTTCGAACTGCCCTAACATACTCAAAAACGTGGTCCCGACACACACATACGCAAGAAACACAACCAAACACCCATCGACTTTTTCGTAAAGGCATACACAGTGGGGTTCGAAACACACACACAGACACACACACACACACTGTCACACTCACAACACAGCACTCACACTGGGTCTCCAGCAGAGCCATCAACACTTGGAACTGACCTAACATATTCACAAACGTGGTCCCGAAACACACATACAGAAGAAACACACACAAACACCCATCGACTTTTTCTTACAGGCATACAAATGGTTTCCCGCAAACACACACACACACACACACACACACACACACACACAATGTCACCCTCACAACACAGCACTCACACTGGATCTCCAGCAGAGCCATGAACACTTGGAATTGCACTGACACGCTCACATACGTGCTCCCGAAACACAGATACACAAGAAACACACACAAACACCCATCGACATTTCCTTACAGGCAGACACAGTGGGGTTCCCCCAAACACACACACACACACTGTCACACTCACAACACAGCACTCACACTGTTCCTTGCAGAGCCATCACCACTTGGAACTGCCCTGACATACCCAAAAACGTTGTCCCGAGACACACATACACAAGAAACACACAGAAACACCCATCGACTTTTTCTTACAGGCATACAAAATGGTTTCCCGCAAACACACACACACACACACACACACACTATCACACTCACAACACAGCACTCACACTGGGTCTCCCGCAGAACCCTCAACACTTGAAACTGCCCTAACATACTCTCAAACGTGGCCCGACACACACATATACAAGTAACACACAAACACCCATCGACTTTTTCTTACAGTCATACACAATGGTTTCCCTGAAACACACACACAGACACACACACACAAACTGTCACACTCACAACACAGCACTCACATTGGGTCTCCCGCATAACCATCAACACTTCGAACTGCCCTAACATACTCAAAAACGTGGTCCCGACACACACATACGCAAGAAACACAACCAAACACCCATCGACTTTTTCGTAAAGGCATACACAGTGGGGTTCGAAACACACACAGACACACACACACACACTGTCACACTCACAACACAGCACTCACACTGGGTCTCCAGCAGAGCCATCAACACTTGGAACTGACCTAACATATTCACAAACGTGGTCCCGAAACACACATACAGAAGAAACACACACAAACACCCATCGACTTTTTCTTACAGGCATACAAATGGTTTCCCGCAACACACACACACACACACACACACACACAATGTCACCCTCACAACACAGCACTCACACTGGATCTCCAGCAGAGCCATGAACACTTGGAACTGCCCTGTCACACTCACATACGTGCTCCCGAAACACAGATACACAAGAAACACACACAAACACCCATCGACATTTCCTTACAGGCAGACACAGTGGGGTTCCCCCAAACACACACACACACACTGTCACACTCACAACACAGCACTCACACTGTTCCTTGCAGAGCCATCACCACTTGGAACTGCCCTGACATACCCAAAAACGTTGTCCCGAGACACACATACACAAGAAACACACAGAAACACCCATCGACTTTTTCTTACAGGCATACAAAATGGTTTCCCGCAAACACACACACACACACACACACACACTATCACACTCACAACACAGCACTCACACTGGGTCTCCCGCAGAACCCTCAACACTTGAAACTGCCCTAACATACTCTCAAACGTGGCCCGACACACACATATACAAGTAACACACAAACACCCATCGACTTTTTCTTACAGTCATACACAATGGTTTCCCTGAAACACACACACAGACACACACACACACACTGTCACACTCACAACACAGCACTCACATTGGGTCTCCGGCATAACCATCAACACTTCGAACTGCCCTAACATACTCAAAAACGTGGTCCCGACACACACATACGCAAGAAACACAACCAAACACCCATCGACTTTTTCGTAAAGGCATACACAGTGGGGTTTCGAAACACACACAGACACACACACACACACTGTCACACTCACAACACAGCACTCACACTGGGTCACCAGCAGAGCCATCGACACTTGGAACTGACCTAACATATTCACAAACGTGGTCCCGAAACACACATACGGAAGAAACACACACAAACACCCATCGACTTTTTCTTACAGGCATACAAATGGTTTCCCGCAAACACACACACACACACACACACAATGTCACCCTCACAACACAGCACTCACACTGGATCTCCAGCAGAGCCATGAACACTTGGAACTGCACTGACACGCTCACATACGTGCTCCCGAAACACAGATACACATGAAACACACACAAACACCCATCGACATTTCCTTACAGGCAGACACAGTGGGGTTCCCCCAAACACACACACACACACTGTCACACTCACAACACAGCACTCACACTGTTCCTTGCAGAGCCATCACCACTTGGAACTGCCCTGACATACCCAAAAACGTTGTCCCGAGACACACATACACAAGAAACACACAGAAACACCCATCGACTTTTTCTTACAGGCATACAAAATGGTTTCCCGCAAACACACACACACACACACACACACACTATCACACTCACAACACAGCACTCACACTGGGTCTCCCGCAGAACCCTCAACACTTGAAACTGCCCTAACATACTCTCAAACGTGGCCCGACACACACATATACAAGTAACACACAAACACCCATCGACTTTTTCTTACAGTCATACACAATGGTTTCCCTGAAACACACACACAGACACACACACACAAACTGTCACACTCACAACACAGCACTCACATTGGGTCTCCGGCATAACCATCAAAACTTCGAACTGCCCTAACATACTCAAAAACGTGGTCCCAACACACACATACGCAAGAAACACAACCAAACACCCATCGACTTTTTCGTAAAGGCATACACAGTGGGGTTCGAAACACACACACAGACACACACACACACACTGTCACACTCACAACACAGCACTCACACTGGGTGTCCAGCAGAGCCATCGACACTTGGAACTGACCTAACATATTCACAAACGTGGTCCCGAAACACACATACAGAAGAAACACACACAAACACCCATCGACTTTTTCTTACAGGCATACAAATGGTTTCCCGCAACACACACACACACACACACACACACACAATGTCACCCTCACAACACAGCACTCACACTGGATCTCCAGCAGAGCCATGAACACTTGGAACTGCCCTGACACACTCACATACGTGCTCCCGAAACACAGATACACAAGAAACACACACAAACACCCATCGACATTTCCTTACAGGCAGACACAGTGGGGTTCCCCCAAACACACACACACACACTGTCACACTCACAACACAGCACTCACACTGTTCCTTGCAGAGCCATCACCACTTGGAACTGCCCTGACATACCCAAATACGTTGTCCCGAGACACACATACACAAGAAACACACAGAAACACCCATCGACTTTTTCTTACAGGCATACAAAATGGTTTCCCGCAAACACACACACACACACACACACATACACTATCACACTCACAACACAGCACTCACACTGGGTCTCCCGCAGAACCCTCAACACTTGAAACTGCCCTAACATACTCTCAAACGTGGCCCGACACACACATATACAAGTAACACACAAACACCCATCGACTTTTTCTTACAGTCATACACAATGGTTTCCCTGAAACACACACACAGACACACACACACAAACTGTCACACTCACAACACAGCACTCACATTGGGTCTCCGGCATAACCATCAACACTTCGAACTGCCCTAACATACTCAAAAACGTGGTCCCGACACACACATACGCAAGAAACACAACCAAACACCCATCGACTTTTTCGTAAAGGCATACACAGTGGGGTTTCGAAACACACACAGACACACACACACACACACTGTCACACTCACAACACAGCACTCACACTGGGTCGCCAGCAGAGCCATCGACACTTGGAACTGACCTAACATATTCACAAACGTTGTCCCGAAACACACATACAGAAGAAACACACACAAACACCCATCGACTTTTTCTTACAGGCATACAAATGGTTTCCCGCAAACACACACACACACACACACACACACACAATGTCACCCTCACAACACAGCACTCACACTGGATCTCCAGCAGAGCCATGAACACTTGGAACTGCACTGACACGCTCACATACGTGCTCCCGAAACACAGATACACAAGAAACACACACAAACACCCATCGACATTTCCTTACAGGCAGACACAGTGGGGTTCCCCCAAACACACACACACACACTGTCACACTCACAACACAGCACTCACACTGTTCCTTGCAGAGCCATCACCACTTGGAACTGCCCTGACATACCCAAAAACGTTGTCCCGAGACACACATACACAAGAAACACACAGAAACACCCATCGACTTTTTCTTACAGGCATACAAAATGGTTTCCCGCAAACACACACACACACACACACACTATCACACTCACAACACAGCACTCACACTGGGTCTCCCGCAGAACCCTCAACACTTGAAACTGCCCTAACATACTCTCAAACGTGGCCCGACACACACATATACAAGTAACACACAAACACCCATCGACTTTTTCTTACAGTCATACACAATGGTTTCCCTGAAACACACACACATACACACACACACACTGTCACACTCACAACACAGCACTCACATTGGGTCTCCGGCATAACCATCAACACTTCGAACTGCCCTAACATACTCAAAAACGTGGTCCCAACACACACATACGCAAGAAACACAACCAAACACCCATCGACTTTTTCGTAAAGGCATACACAGTGGGGTTCGAAACACACACACAGACACACACACACACACTGTCACACTCACAACACAGCACTCACACTGGGTCGCCAGCAGAGCCATCGACACTTGGAACTGACCTAACATATTCACAAACGTGGTCCCGAAACACACATACAGAAGAAACACACACAAACACCCATCGACTTTTTCTTACAGGCATACAAATGGTTTCCCGCAACACACACACACACACACACACACACACAATGTCACCCTCACAACACAGCACTCACACTGGATCTCCAGCAGAGCCATGAACACTTGGAACTGCCCTGTCACACTCACATACGTGCTCCCGAAACACAGATACACAAGAAACACACACAAACACCCATCGACATTTCCTTACAGGCAGACACAGTGGGGTTCCCCCAAACACACACACACACACTGTCACACTCAAAACACAGCACTCACACTGTTCCTTGCAGAGCCATCACCATTTGGAACTGCCCTGACATACCCAAAAACGTTGTCCCGAGACACACATACACAAGAAACACACAGAAACACCCATCGACTTTTTCTTACAGGCATACAAAATGGTTTCCCGCAAACACACACACACACACACACACACACTATCACACTCACAACACAGCACTCACACTGGGTCTCCCGCAGAACCCTCAACACTTGAAACTGCCCTAACATACTCTCAAACGTGGCCCGACACACACATATACAAGTAACACACAAACACCCATCGACTTTTTCTTGCAGTCATACACAATGGTTTCCCTGAAACACACACACAGACACACACACACAAACTGTCACACTCACAACACAGCACTCACATTGGGTCTCCGGCATAACCATCAAAACTTCGAACTGCCCTAACATACTAAAAAACGTGGTCCCGACACACACATACGCAAGAAACACAACCAAACACCCATCGACTTTTTCGTAAAGGCATACACAGTGGGGTTCGAAACACACACACAGACACACACACACACACTGTCACACTCACAACACAGCACTCACACTGGGTGTCCAGCAGAGCCATCGACACTTGGAACTGACCTAACATATTCACAAACGTGGTCCCGAAACACACATACAGAAGAAACACACACAAACACCCATCGACTTTTTCTTACAGGCATACAAATGGTTTCCCGCAACACACACACACACACACACACACACACACAATGTCACCCTCACAACACAGCACTCACACTGGATCTCCAGCAGAGCCATGAACACTTGGAACTGCCCTGACACACTCACATACGTGCTCCCGAAACACAGATACACAAGAAACACACACAAACACCCATCGACATTTCCTTACAGGCAGACACAGTGGGGTTCCCCCAAACACACACACACACACTGTCACACTCAAAACACAGCACTCACACTGTTCCTTGCAGAGCCATCACCACTTGGAACTGCCCTGACATACCCAAATACGTTGTCCCGAGACACACATACACAAGAAACACACAGAAACACCCATCGACTTTTTCTTACAGGCATACAAATGGTTTCCCGCAAACACACACACACACACACACACACACACACACACACAATGTCACCCTCACAACACAGCACTCACACTGGATCTCCAGCAGAGCCATGAACACTTGGAATTGCACTGACACGCTCACATACGTGCTCCCGAAACACAGATACACAAGAAACACACACAAACACCCATCGACATTTCCTTACAGGCAGACACAGTGGGGTTCCCCCAAACACACACACACACACTGTCACACTCACAACACAGCACTCACACTGTTCCTTGCAGAGCCATCACCACTTGGAACTGCCCTGACATACCCAAAAACGTTGTCCCGAGACACACATACACAAGAAACACACAGAAACACCCATCGACTTTTTCTTACAGGCATACAAAATGGTTTCCCGCAAACACACACACACACACACACACACACTATCACACTCACAACACAGCACTCACACTGGGTCTCCCGCAGAACCCTCAACACTTGAAACTGCCCTAACATACTCTCAAACGTGGCCCGACACACACATATACAAGTAACACACAAACACCCATCGACTTTTTCTTACAGTCATACACAATGGTTTCCCTGAAACACACACACAGACACACACACACAAACTGTCACACTCACAACACAGCACTCACATTGGGTCTCCCGCATAACCATCAACACTTCGAACTGCCCTAACATACTCAAAAACGTGGTCCCGACACACACATACGCAAGAAACACAACCAAACACCCATCGACTTTTTCGTAAAGGCATACACAGTGGGGTTCGAAACACACACAGACACACACACACACACTGTCACACTCACAACACAGCACTCACACTGGGTCTCCAGCAGAGCCATCAACACTTGGAACTGACCTAACATATTCACAAACGTGGTCCCGAAACACACATACAGAAGAAACACACACAAACACCCATCGACTTTTTCTTACAGGCATACAAATGGTTTCCCGCAACACACACACACACACACACACACACACAATGTCACCCTCACAACACAGCACTCACACTGGATCTCCAGCAGAGCCATGAACACTTGGAACTGCCCTGTCACACTCACATACGTGCTCCCGAAACACAGATACACAAGAAACACACACAAACACCCATCGACATTTCCTTACAGGCAGACACAGTGGGGTTCCCCCAAACACACACACACACACTGTCACACTCACAACACAGCACTCACACTGTTCCTTGCAGAGCCATCACCACTTGGAACTGCCCTGACATACCCAAAAACGTTGTCCCGAGACACACATACACAAGAAACACACAGAAACACCCATCGACTTTTTCTTACAGGCATACAAAATGGTTTCCCGCAAACACACACACACACACACACACACACTATCACACTCACAACACAGCACTCACACTGGGTCTCCCGCAGAACCCTCAACACTTGAAACTGCCCTAACATACTCTCAAACGTGGCCCGACACACACATATACAAGTAACACACAAACACCCATCGACTTTTTCTTACAGTCATACACAATGGTTTCCCTGAAACACACACACAGACACACACACACACACTGTCACACTCACAACACAGCACTCACATTGGGTCTCCGGCATAACCATCAACACTTCGAACTGCCCTAACATACTCAAAAACGTGGTCCCGACACACACATACGCAAGAAACACAACCAAACACCCATCGACTTTTTCGTAAAGGCATACACAGTGGGGTTTCGAAACACACACAGACACACACACACACACTGTCACACTCACAACACAGCACTCACACTGGGTCACCAGCAGAGCCATCGACACTTGGAACTGACCTAACATATTCACAAACGTGGTCCCGAAACACACATACGGAAGAAACACACACAAACACCCATCGACTTTTTCTTACAGGCATACAAATGGTTTCCCGCAAACACACACACACACACACACACAATGTCACCCTCACAACACAGCACTCACACTGGATCTCCAGCAGAGCCATGAACACTTGGAACTGCACTGACACGCTCACATACGTGCTCCCGAAACACAGATACACATGAAACACACACAAACACCCATCGACATTTCCTTACAGGCAGACACAGTGGGGTTCCCCCAAACACACACACACACACTGTCACACTCACAACACAGCACTCACACTGTTCCTTGCAGAGCCATCACCACTTGGAACTGCCCTGACATACCCAAAAACGTTGTCCCGAGACACACATACACAAGAAACACACAGAAACACCCATCGACTTTTTCTTACAGGCATACAAAATGGTTTCCCGCAAACACACACACACACACACACACACACTATCACACTCACAACACAGCACTCACACTGGGTCTCCCGCAGAACCCTCAACACTTGAAACTGCCCTAACATACTCTCAAACGTGGCCCGACACACACATATACAAGTAACACACAAACACCCATCGACTTTTTCTTACAGTCATACACAATGGTTTCCCTGAAACACACACACAGACACACACACACAAACTGTCACACTCACAACACAGCACTCACATTGGGTCTCCGGCATAACCATCAAAACTTCGAACTGCCCTAACATACTCAAAAACGTGGTCCCAACACACACATACGCAAGAAACACAACCAAACACCCATCGACTTTTTCGTAAAGGCATACACAGTGGGGTTCGAAACACACACACAGACACACACACACACACTGTCACACTCACAACACAGCACTCACACTGGGTGTCCAGCAGAGCCATCGACACTTGGAACTGACCTAACATATTCACAAACGTGGTCCCGAAACACACATACAGAAGAAACACACACAAACACCCATCGACTTTTTCTTACAGGCATACAAATGGTTTCCCGCAACACACACACACACACACACACACACACAATGTCACCCTCACAACACAGCACTCACACTGGATCTCCAGCAGAGCCATGAACACTTGGAACTGCCCTGACACACTCACATACGTGCTCCCGAAACACAGATACACAAGAAACACACACAAACACCCATCGACATTTCCTTACAGGCAGACACAGTGGGGTTCCCCCAAACACACACACACACACTGTCACACTCACAACACAGCACTCACACTGTTCCTTGCAGAGCCATCACCACTTGGAACTGCCCTGACATACCCAAATACGTTGTCCCGAGACACACATACACAAGAAACACACAGAAACACCCATCGACTTTTTCTTACAGGCATACAAAATGGTTTCCCGCAAACACACACACACACACACACACATACACTATCACACTCACAACACAGCACTCACACTGGGTCTCCCGCAGAACCCTCAACACTTGAAACTGCCCTAACATACTCTCAAACGTGGCCCGACACACACATATACAAGTAACACACAAACACCCATCGACTTTTTCTTACAGTCATACACAATGGTTTCCCTGAAACACACACACAGACACACACACACAAACTGTCACACTCACAACACAGCACTCACATTGGGTCTCCGGCATAACCATCAACACTTCGAACTGCCCTAACATACTCAAAAACGTGGTCCCGACACACACATACGCAAGAAACACAACCAAACACCCATCGACTTTTTCGTAAAGGCATACACAGTGGGGTTTCGAAACACACACAGACACACACACACACACACTGTCACACTCACAACACAGCACTCACACTGGGTCGCCAGCAGAGCCATCGACACTTGGAACTGACCTAACATATTCACAAACGTTGTCCCGAAACACACATACAGAAGAAACACACACAAACACCCATCGACTTTTTCTTACAGGCATACAAATGGTTTCCCGCAAACACACACACACACACACACACACACACAATGTCACCCTCACAACACAGCACTCACACTGGATCTCCAGCAGAGCCATGAACACTTGGAACTGCACTGACACGCTCACATACGTGCTCCCGAAACACAGATACACAAGAAACACACACAAACACCCATCGACATTTCCTTACAGGCAGACACAGTGGGGTTCCCCCAAACACACACACACACACTGTCACACTCACAACACAGCACTCACACTGTTCCTTGCAGAGCCATCACCACTTGGAACTGCCCTGACATACCCAAAAACGTTGTCCCGAGACACACATACACAAGAAACACACAGAAACACCCATCGACTTTTTCTTACAGGCATACAAAATGGTTTCCCGCAAACACACACACACACACACACACTATCACACTCACAACACAGCACTCACACTGGGTCTCCCGCAGAACCCTCAACACTTGAAACTGCCCTAACATACTCTCAAACGTGGCCCGACACACACATATACAAGTAACACACAAACACCCATCGACTTTTTCTTACAGTCATACACAATGGTTTCCCTGAAACACACACACATACACACACACACACTGTCACACTCACAACACAGCACTCACATTGGGTCTCCGGCATAACCATCAACACTTCGAACTGCCCTAACATACTCAAAAACGTGGTCCCAACACACACATACGCAAGAAACACAACCAAACACCCATCGACTTTTTCGTAAAGGCATACACAGTGGGGTTCGAAACACACACACAGACACACACACACACACTGTCACACTCACAACACAGCACTCACACTGGGTCGCCAGCAGAGCCATCGACACTTGGAACTGACCTAACATATTCACAAACGTGGTCCCGAAACACACATACAGAAGAAACACACACAAACACCCATCGACTTTTTCTTACAGGCATACAAATGGTTTCCCGCAACACACACACACACACACACACACACACAATGTCACCCTCACAACACAGCACTCACACTGGATCTCCAGCAGAGCCATGAACACTTGGAACTGCCCTGTCACACTCACATACGTGCTCCCGAAACACAGATACACAAGAAACACACACAAACACCCATCGACATTTCCTTACAGGCAGACACAGTGGGGTTCCCCCAAACACACACACACACACTGTCACACTCAAAACACAGCACTCACACTGTTCCTTGCAGAGCCATCACCATTTGGAACTGCCCTGACATACCCAAAAACGTTGTCCCGAGACACACATACACAAGAAACACACAGAAACACCCATCGACTTTTTCTTACAGGCATACAAAATGGTTTCCCGCAAACACACACACACACACACACACACACTATCACACTCACAACACAGCACTCACACTGGGTCTCCCGCAGAACCCTCAACACTTGAAACTGCCCTAACATACTCTCAAACGTGGCCCGACACACACATATACAAGTAACACACAAACACCCATCGACTTTTTCTTGCAGTCATACACAATGGTTTCCCTGAAACACACACACAGACACACACACACAAACTGTCACACTCACAACACAGCACTCACATTGGGTCTCCGGCATAACCATCAAAACTTCGAACTGCCCTAACATACTAAAAAACGTGGTCCCGACACACACATACGCAAGAAACACAACCAAACACCCATCGACTTTTTCGTAAAGGCATACACAGTGGGGTTCGAAACACACACACAGACACACACACACACACTGTCACACTCACAACACAGCACTCACACTGGGTGTCCAGCAGAGCCATCGACACTTGGAACTGACCTAACATATTCACAAACGTGGTCCCGAAACACACATACAGAAGAAACACACACAAACACCCATCGACTTTTTCTTACAGGCATACAAATGGTTTCCCGCAACACACACACACACACACACACACACACACAATGTCACCCTCACAACACAGCACTCACACTGGATCTCCAGCAGAGCCATGAACACTTGGAACTGCCCTGACACACTCACATACGTGCTCCCGAAACACAGATACACAAGAAACACACACAAACACCCATCGACATTTCCTTACAGGCAGACACAGTGGGGTTCCCCCAAACACACACACACACACTGTCACACTCAAAACACAGCACTCACACTGTTCCTTGCAGAGCCATCACCACTTGGAACTGCCCTGACATACCCAAATACGTTGTCCCGAGACACACATACACAAGAAACACACAGAAACACCCATCGACTTTTTCTTACAGGCATACAAAATGGTTTCCCGCAAACACACACACACACACACACACACATACACTATTACACTCACAACACAGCACTCACACTGGGTCTCCCGCAGAACCCTCAACACTTGAAACTGCCCTAACATACTCTCAAACGTGGCCCGACACACACATATACAAGTAACACACAAACACCCATCGACTTTTTCTTACAGTCATACACAATGGTTTCCCTGAAACACACACACAGACACACACACACAAACTGTCACACTCACAACACAGCACTCACATTGGGTCTCCGGCATAACCATCAACACTTCGAACTGCCCTAACATACTCAAAAACGTGGTCCCGACACACACATACGCAAGAAACACAACCAAACACCCATCGACTTTTTCGTAAAGGCATACACAGTGGGGTTTCGAAACACACACAGACACACACACACACTGTCACACTCACAACACAGCACTCACACTGGGTCGCCAGCAGAGCCATCGACACTTGGAACTGACCTAACATATTCACAAACGTTGTCCCGAAACACACATACAGAAGAAACACACACAAACACCCATCGACTTTTTCTTACAGGCATACAAATGGTTTCCCGCAAACACACACACACACACACACACACACACACAATGTCACCCTCACAACACAGCACTCACACTGGATCTCCAGCAGAGCCATGAACACTTGGAACTGCACTGACACGCTCACATACGTGCTCCCGAAACACAGATACACAAGAAACACACACAAACACCCATCGACATTTCCTTACAGGCAGACACAGTGGGGTTCCCCCAAACACACACACACACACTGTCACACTCACAACACAGCACTCACACTGTTCCTTGCAGAGCCATCACCACTTGGAACTGCCCTGACATACCCAAAAACGTTGTCCCGAGACACACATACACAAGAAACACACAGAAACACCCATCGACTTTTTCTTACAGGCATACAAAATGGTTTCCCGCAAACACACACACACACACACTATCACACTCACAACACAGCACTCACACTGGGTCTCCCGCAGAACCCTCAACACTTGAAACTGCCCTAACATACTCTCAAACGTGGCCCGACACACACATATACAAGTAACACACAAACACCCATCGACTTTTTCTTACAGTCATACACAATGGTTTCCCTGAAACACACACACAGACACACACACACAAACTGTCACACTCACAACACAGCACTCACATTGGGTCTCCGGCATAACCATCAACACTTCGAACTGCCCTAACATACTCAACAACGTGGTCCCGACACACACATACGCAAGAAACACAACCAAACACCCATCGACTTTTTCGTAAAGGCATACACAGTGGGGTTCGAAACACACACACAGACACACACACACACACTGTCACACTCACAACACAGCACTCACACTGGGTCGCCAGCAGAGCCATCGACACTTGGAACTGACCTAACATATTCACAAACGTGGTCCCGAAACACACATACAGAAGAAACACACACAAACACCCATCGACTTTTTCTTACAGGCATACAAATGGTTTCCCGCAACACACACACACTCACACACACAGACACACACACACAATGTCACCCTCACAACACAGCACTCACACTGGATCTCCAGCAGAGCCATGAACACTTGGAACTGCCCTGACACACTCACATACGTGCTCCCGAAACACAGATACACAAGAAACACACACAAACACCCATCGACATTTCCTTACAGGCAGACACAGTGGGGTTCCCCCAAACACACACACACACACTGTCACACTCAAAACACAGCACTCACACTGTTCCTTGCAGAGCCATCACCATTTGGAACTGCCCTGACATACCCAAAAACGTTGTCCCGAGACACACATACACAAGAAACACACAGAAACACCCATCGACTTTTTCTTACAGGCATACAAAATGGTTTCCCGCAAACACACACACACACACACACACACACTATCACACTCACAACACAGCACTCACACTGGGTCTCCCGCAGAACCCTCAACACTTGAAACTGCCCTAACATACTCTCAAACGTGGCCCGACACACACATATACAAGTAACACACAAACACCCATCGACTTTTTCTTACAGTCATACACAATGGTTTCCCTGAAACACACACACAGACACACACACACACACTGTCACACTCACAACACAGCACTCACATTGGGTCTCCGGCATAACCATCAACACTTCGAACTGCCCTAACATACTCAAAAACGTGGTCCCGACACACACATACGCAAGAAACACAACCAAACACCCATCGACTTTTTCGTAAAGGCATACACAGTGGGGTTTCGAAACACACACAGACACACACACACACTGTCACACTCACAACACAGCACTCACACTGGGTCGCCAGCAGAGCCATCGACACTTGGAACTTACCTAACATATTCACAAACGTTGTCCCGAAACACACATACAGAAGAAACACACACAAACACCCATCGACTTTTTCTTACAGGCATACAAATGGTTTCCCGCAAACACACACACACACACACACACACACACACACAATGTCACCCTCACAACACAGCACTCACACTGGATCTCCAGCAGAGCCATGAACACTTGGAACTGCACTGACACGCTCACATACGTGCTCCCGAAACACAGATACACAAGAAACACACACAAACACCCA